>NW_023330400.1:0-216915 GCF_011100685.1 Canis lupus familiaris
AGGGCTGATTTGTGGGCCATGATATGATCTGTTCGGAGAATGTCCCATGTGCACTTGAAAGGAATGTGTATTCTGCTTTAGAAGAATGTTCAGACTATATCTGTTGAGCCCTGTGGTCCAGTGTGTCAAGACTATTGTTCCCCTGTTGATTTTCTGCATAGACGATCGGTCCATTGCCATAAGTGGGTAGTTTTAAAATCCCCTGTCATTGTATTATTATCAGTGAGTTCCTGTATGTTTGTTGTTAATTGGTTTCTAGATTTACGTACTCCCATGTTGGCAGCATCAGTATTTAGTTGTTTGAACTTTTTTTTAAATAAATTTATTTTATTGTTCTTCAATTTACCAAACAACAGAATAACACCCAGTGCTCATCCCGGCAAGGGACCCCCTCAGTGCCCTTCACCCATTCACCCGCACCCCCCGCCCTCCTCCCCTTCCAGCATCCCTGTTCCTTTTTCAGAGTTAGGAGTCTTTATGTTCTGTCTCCCTTTCTGATATTTCCCACACGTTTCTTCTCCATTCCCTTATATTCCCATTCACTGTTATTTATATTAACTAATTGAATGAGAACATACGTTTGTCCTTCTCCGATTGACTTACTTCACTTAGCATAATACCCTCCAGTTCCATCCACGTAGAAGCAAATGGTGGGTATTTGTTGTTTCTAATGGCTGAGTAATATTCCATTGTATACAAACCACATCTTCTTTATCCATTCATCTTTCGATGGACACCATGGCTCCGTCCACAGTTTCGGTATTATGGACATTCTTGCTAAAAACATTGGGGTGCAGGTGTCCCGGCATTTCATTGCATCTGAATATTTTGGGTAAATCCCCAAGAGTGCAATTGCTGGGTCATAGGGCAGGTCTATTTTTAACTCTTTGAGGAACCTCCACACAGTTTTCCAGAGTGGCTGCACCAGATCACATTCCTACCAACAGTGTAAGAGGGTTCCCTTTTCTCCGCATCCTCTCCAACATTTGTGGTTTCCTGCCTTGTTCATTTTCCCCATGCTCACTGGTGTGAGGTGGTATCTCATTGTAGTTTTGATTTGTATTTCCCTGAGGCAAGTGATGCACAGCATTTTCTCATGTGCATGTTGGCCATGTCTATGTCTTCGTCTGTGAGATTTCTGTTCATGTCTTTTGCCCATTTCATGATTGGATTGTTTGTTTCTTTAGTGTTGATTTTAAGAATTTTTTATAGATCTAGGAAACTAGCCCTTTATCTGATACATCATTTGCAAATATCTTCTGCCATTCTGTAGGTTGTCTTTTAGTTTTGTTGACTGTATTTATGCTGTGCAAAAGCTTCTTATCTTGATGAAGTAGCAATAGTTGATTTTTGCTTTTGTTTCTTTTGCCTTTGTGGATGAATCTTGCAAGAATTTACTGAGGCTGAGTTCAAAAAGGGTGTTGCCTGTGTTCTCCTCTAGGATTTTGATGGACTCTTGTCTCACATTTAGATCTTTCATCCATTTTGAGTTTATCTTTGTGTATGGTGAAAGAGAGTGGTCTAGTTTCATTCTTCTGCATGTGGATGTCCAATTTTCCTACCACCATCTATTGAAGAGATTGTCTTTCTTCCAATGCATAGTCTTTCCTCTTTTATCGAATATTAGTTGACCATAAAGTTCAAGGTCCACTTCTGGGTTCTCTATTCTGTTCCATTGATCTATGGTCTGTTTTTGTGCCAGTTCCACACTGCCCTGATGACCACAGTTTTGTAGTACAACCTGAAATCTGGCATTGTGATGCCCCCAGATATGGTTTTTTTTTTAAAATCCCCCTGGCTATTCGGGGTCTTTTCTAATTCCACACAAATCTTGAAATAATTTGTTCTAACTCTCCGAAGAAAGTCCATAGTATTTTGATAGGGATTGCATTAAGCGTGTACATTGCCCTGCGTAACACGACATTTTCACAATATTAATTCTGCCAATCCATGAGCATGGTATATTTCCAACTCTTTGTGTCTTCCTCAATTTCTTTCCGAAGCGTTCTATAGTGTTTATGGTTTCGATCTTTACCTCCTTGGTTAGGTTTATTCCTAGGTATCTTATGCTTTTGGGTGCAATTGTAAATGAGATTGACTCCTTAATTTCTCTTTCTTCAGACTCATTGTTAGTGTATAGAAATGCCATTGATTTCTGGGCATTGATTTTGTATCCTGCAATGCTACCAAATTGCTGTATGAGTTCTAGCAATCTTGGCATGGAGGCTTTTGTGTTTTCTAGGTAGAGTATCATGTCATCGGTGAAGAGGGAGAGTTTGACTACTTTTTGGCCAATTTGAATGCCTTTAATGTCTTTTTTTGTCTGATTGCTGAGACTAGGACTTCCAGTACTATTTTGAATAGGAGTGGTGAGAGTGGACATCCTTGTCTTGTTCCTTATCTTAGGGGAAAGGCTCCCAATGCTTCCCCATTGAGAATGATTTTGTTGTGGGCTTTTCGTAGATGACTTTTAAGATGTCGAGGAATGTTCCCGATATCCCTATGCTCTGAAGGGTTTCCATCAGCAATGAATGCTATATTTGTCAAATGCTTTCTCTGCATCTAATTGGAGGATAATATGGTTCTTGGTTTTTCTCTTGCTGATATGATGAATCACATTGTTTGTTTGACGAGTGTTGAATCAGCCTTGTGTCCCTGGGATAAATCCTACTTTCATGGTGAATATTTTCTTTTTTTTTAAATTATTTTATTTTATTTATTTATGATAGGCACACAGTGAGAGAGAGAGGCAGAGACATAGGCAGAGGAGAAGCAGGCTCCATGCACTGGGAGCCCGACGTGGGATTCGATCCCGGGTCTCCAGGATCACGCCCTGGGCCAAAGGCAGGCGCTAAACCACTGCGCCACCCAGGGATCCCAGGTGAATATTTTCTTAATGTACTGTTGGCTCCTATTGGCTAGTATCTTGTTGAGAATTTTTGCATCCATGTTCATCAGGGATATTGGTCTGTATTCTCCTTTTTGGTGGGGTCT
Source organism: Canis lupus familiaris (assembly GCF_011100685.1). Taxonomy (NCBI): domain Eukaryota; kingdom Metazoa; phylum Chordata; class Mammalia; order Carnivora; family Canidae; genus Canis; species Canis lupus. Next base: position 2,995 of record NW_023330400.1, read on the forward strand.
TTGTCTGGTTTTGGAATTAAGGTGATGCTGGCCTCATGGAACGAATTTGGAAGTACTCCATCTCTTTCTATCTTTCCAAACAGCTTCAGTAGGAGAGGTATGGTTTCTTCTTTAAACGTTTGATAGAATTCCCCTGGGAAGCCATCTGGCCCTGGTCTTTTGTGTCTTGGGAGGTTTTGTATGACTGCTTGAATTTCCTCTCTTCTTATTGGCCTGTTCAGGTTTTCTGTTTCTTCCTGTTCCAGTTTTGGTAGTTTGTGGCTCCAGGAATGCGTCCATTCCTTCTAGATTGCCTAATTTATTGGCATATGGCTGTTCATAATATGTTTTTAAAATCGTTTGTATTTCCTTGGTGTTGGTAGTGATCTCTCCTTTCTCATTCATGATTTTATTAATTTGAATCTTCTCTCTCTTCTTTTTAATAAGACTGGCTAATGGTTTATGTATCTTATTCTTTTCAAAGAAGGAACTCCTTGTTTTGTCGATCTGTTCTACAGCTCTTCTGGTCTCGATTTCGTTGAGTTCTGCTCGAATCTTAAATAACTCTCTTCCTCTGCTGGGTGTAGGATTTATCTGCTGTTTTTTTCCCTAGCTAGTTTATGTGTAAGGTTACCTTTGTATTCGAGTTCTTTACAGTTTTTGAATGGAGGCTTCTATTGTGATGTATTTCCCCCGTATGTCTGCTTGTGCTCATCCCAAAGATTTTGAACAGTTGTATCTTCATTCTCATTAGTTTCCATGAATCTTTTTTTAATAAATTAATTTTTTTTGTGTTCAATTTACCAACATACAAAGAACACCCAGTGCTCATCCCATCAAGTGCTCCCCTCAGTGTCCATCACCATTCTCCCCACCACCACCCTCCTACCCTTCTACCACCCCTAGTTCGTTTCCCAGAGTTAGATGTCTTTATGTTCTGTCTCCAATTCTGATATTTCCCACACAATTCTTCTCCATTCCCTTATATTCCCTTTCACTATTATTTATATTCCCCAAATGAATGAGAACATACACTATTTGTCCTTCTCTATTGACATACTTCACTCAGTGTAATACCCTCCAGTTTCATCCACGTTGAATCAAATGGTGGGTATTTGTCGTTTTTAATGGCTGAGTAATATTCCATTGTATACATAAACCACATCATCTTTATCCATTCATCTTTCGATGGACACCAAGCCTCCTTCCACATTTTGGCTATTGTGGACATTGCTGCTATAAACATCAGGGTGCAGGTGTCCCGGCGTTTCATTGCATCTCAATCTTTGAGGTAAATCCCCAACTGTGCCATTGCTGGGTCATAGGCAGGTCTATTTTTAACTCTTTGAGGAACCTCCACTCAGTTTTCCAGAGTGGCTGCACCAGATCACATTCCCACCAAAGGTGTAAGAGGTGTTCCCTTTTTCCGCATCCTCTCCAACATTGTGGTTTCCTGCCTTGTTAATTTTCCCCATGCTCACCTGTGTGAGGTGGTATCTCATTGTGGTTTTGGTTTGTATTTCCCTGATGGCAAGTGATACAGAGCATTTTTTATTGTGCATGTTGGCCATGTCAATGTCTTCCTCTGTGAGATTTCTCTTCATGCCTTTTGCCCATTTCATGATTGAATTGTTTGTTTCTTTGGTGTTGAGTTTAATAAGTTCTTTATAGATCTTGGAAACTAGCCCTTTATCTCATACGTCATTTGCAAATAACTTCTCCCATTCTGTAAGTTGTCTTTTAGTTTTGTTGACTGTATCCTTTGCTGTGCAAAAGCTTCTTATCTTGATGAAGTCACAGTAGCTCATTTTTGCTTTTGTTTTTTGCATTCGTGGATGTATCTTGCAAGAAGTTACTACTGGCCAAGTTCAAAAAGGTGTTGCCTGTGTTCTCCTCTAGGATTTTGATGGACTCTTGTCTCACATTTAGATCTTTATCCATTTTGAGTTTATCTTTGTGTATGGTGAAAGAGAGTGGTCTAGTTTCATCTTCTGCATGTGGATATCCATTTTCCCAGCACCATTTATTGAAGAGACTGTCTTTCTTCCAATGGATAGTCTTTCCTCCTTTATCAAATATGAATTGACCATAAATTCGGGGTCCACTTCTGGATTCTCTATTCTGTTCTATTGATCTATGTGTTTTTGTGCCAGTACCACACTGTCTTGGTGAACACAGCTTTGTTGTACAACCTGAAATCTGGCATTGTGATGCCCCCAGATATGGTTTTCTTTTTTAAAATCCCCTGGCTATTCGGGGTCTTTTCTGTTTCCACAAAATCTTAAAATAATTGTTCTAACTCTCTGAAGAAATTTCATGGTACTTTGATAGGGATTGCATTAAACGTGAACATGGCCTGGGTAACATTGACATTTTCACAATATTAATTCTGCCATCCATGAGCATGGAATATTTTTCCATCTTTGGTGTCTTCCTCAATTTCTTTCAGAAGTTTTCTATAGTTTTTAGGGTATAGATCATTTACCTCCTTGGTTAGGTTTATTCCTAGGTATCTTATGCTTTTGGGTGCAATTGTAAATGAGATTGACTCCTTAGTTTCTCTTTCTTCAGTCTCATTGTTATTGTATAGAAATGCCATTGATTTCTGGGCATTGATTTTGTATCCTGCAACGCTACCAAATTGCTGTATGAGTTCTAGCAATCCTGGGGGGAGGGTTTTGGTTTTCTAGGTAGAGTATCATGTATCGGTGAAGAGGGAGAGTTTGACTTTTGGCCAATTTGAATGCCTTTAATGTCTTTTTGTTGTCTGATTGCTGAGGCTAGGACTTCCAGTACTATGTTGAATAGGAGTGGTGAGAGTGGACATCCCTGTCTTCCTGATCTTAGGGGAAAGGCTCCAGTCCTGCCCATTGAGAATGACATTTGCTGTGGACTTTTCCTAGATGGCTTTTAAGATGTCGAGGAATGTTCCCTCTATCCCTACGCTCTGAAGTGTTTTGATCAGGAATGGATGCTCTATTGTCAAATGCTTTCTCTGCATCTAATGAGAGGATCATATGGTTCTTGGTTTTTCTCTTGCTGATATGATGAATCACATTGATTGTTTTACGAGTGTTGAACCACCTTATGTCCCAGGGATAAGTCCTACTTGGTCATGGTGAATATTTTCTTAATGTATTGTTGGATCCTATTGGCTAGTATCCTGTTGAGAATTTTTGCATCCATTTTCATCAGGCTATTGGTCTGTATTCTCCTTTTTGGTGGGGTCTTTGTCTGGTTTTGGAGTTAAGGTGATTCTGGCTTCATAGAACTAATTTGGAAGGACTCCATCTCTTTCTATTTTCCAAACAGCTTTAGTAGGAGAGGTATGGTTTCTTCTTTAAATTTGATAGAATTCCCCTGGGAAGCCATCTGGCCCTGGACTTTTGTGTCTTGGGAGGTTTGGATGACTGCTTCAATTTCCTCTCTGGTTATTGGTCTGTTTAGGTTTTCTATGTCTTCCTGTTCCAGTTTGGTAGTTTGTGGCTTTCCAGGAATGCGTCCATTTCTTCTACATGTGTAATTTATTTCCGTATAGCTGTTAATATGTTTTTAAAATCGTTTGTATTTCCTTGGTGTTGGTAGTGATCTCTCCTTTCTCATTCATGATTTTATTAATTTGAGTCTTCTCTCTCTTCTTTTTAATAAGACTGGCTAATGTTTTATGTATGGTATTAATTCTTTCATAGAACCAACTCCTGGTTTTGTTGATCTGTTCCACATTTCTTCTGGTCTCGATTTCCTTTGAGATCTGCTCGAATTTTATTAACTTCTTATTCTTTTGGGTGTAGGATCTATCTGCTGTTTTTTTCTCTAGCTGCTTTATGAGTAAGGTTAGCTTTTGTATTTCCATTCTTTCCAGTTTTTGAATGGATGCTTGTATTGTGATGTATTTCCCCCTTAGGACTGCTTGTGCTGCATCCCAAAGATTTTGAACGGTTGTATGTTCATTCTCATTAGTTTCATGAAACTTTTTAATTGTTGCTCAATTTCCTGGTTGACCCTTTCATCTTTTAGTAGGATGGTCCTTAACCTCCACGTGTTTGAAGTCCTTCCAAACTTCTTGTTGTGATTTAGTTCTAATTTCAAGGCATATGGTCTGAGAATATGCAGGGGACGATCTGAATCTTTTGGTATCGGTTCAGATGTGATTTGTGACCCAGATGTGGTCAATTCTGGAGAAAGTTCCATGTGCACTTGAGAAGAACGTTTATTCAGTTCAGTTTGGATGTAAAGTTCTATAGATTCTGTGAAATCTATCTGCTCCAGTGTATCATTTAAAGCTCTCGTTTCTTTGGAGATGTTGTGCTTAGAAGACCTACCGAGGGTAGAAAGAGCTAGATTGAAGTCACCAAGTATAAGATAATAATTATCTAAGTATTTCTTCACTTTCATTATTAATTGGTTTAAATATTTGGCAGCTCCCACATTCGGGGCATTTATATTGAGGATTGTTAAGTCGTCTTGTTGGATAGATCCTTTAAGTATGTTAGTGTCCGTCTTCATCTCTCACTACAATCTTCGGGGTAAATTTTAGTTTACCTGATATAAGGATGGCTACCCCTGCTTTCTTTTAGGACCATTTGAATGGTAAATGTTTCGCCAACCCATTATTCTCAGATTGTACGTGTCCTTCTGTCTAATATGAGTCTCTTCTATACAGCAAATAGATGGATCCTGCTTTTTATCCAGTTTGAAACCCTGCACCTTTGATGGGGTCATTAAGCCCTTTCACATTCAGAGTTACTATCGACAGATATGAGTTTGGTGTCATCATGATATCTATTCAGTCTTTGTTTTTGTGGATTGATCCACTGAACTTCTTCTTAAAGGGGAATTTTAAGAATCCTCCTTAAAATTTCTTGCAGAGCTGGTTTGGAGGTCACATATTCTTTCAGTTCCTGCCTGTCTTGGAAGCTCTTTATCTCTCCTTCCATTTTGAAGGAGAGCCTTGCTGGATAAAGTATTTTGTTTGCATATTCTTCTCATGGAGGACATATTGTCCTCTTGTCTCTTGCTGCTTTAAGGATCTTCTCTTTATCTTTGGAATATGCAAGCTTCACTATTAAATGTCGAGGTGTTGGACAGGTTTTATTGATTTCGGGAGAGATCTCCTATTTCCTGGATCTGAATGCCTGTTTCCCTTCCCAGATTAGGAAAATTTTCAGCTATGATTTGTACCAATACATATTCGGCCCTCTGTCCATTTCAGCACCCTTGGGAACCCCAATTTCACATAGGTTTTTTTTCTCAGGCTGTCGTTTTTTTCCCTTAATCTGTCTTCCTGGTCTTTTAGTTGTTTGTCTCTGTTTTCCTCAGTTTCCCTCTTTGCCATCAACTTGTCTTCTATGTCACTCACTCGTTCTTCCACCTCATTAACCCTGGTCATTAGGACTTCTAGTTTGGATTGCATCTCATTCAATTGATTTTAATTTCGGCCTGATTGGATCTAAATTCTGCAGTCATGAAGTCTCTTGAGTCCTTTATGTTTTTTTCTAGAGCCACCAGTAGCTGTATAATAGTGCTTCTGAATTGTTGTTCTGACATTGAATTTTAATCCAGATTTGTAACTCTGTAGGAGAGCGGACTGTTTTTTTCTTTTTAAGTGATGTTTTCCTTCTAGTCACTTTGCTCAGTGCAGAGGGGCCAAAAAGAAGTTGTATTGGGAAAAAGAGAAAAAGAGAGGAGAGAAAGAAGGAAAGAGAAGTGGAAAAGAAAAGGAAAAAAGAGGAAAAAAGCAAAAAAAAAAGAGAATAAAATGAGAAAGAAAAAAGAAAGGGGGGGAAATGGTGGGGAAGCAATCAGAAATAAAAAAAAAACACGGGGGAGTATCTTCTGATTCTGTATACTTTAAGTCCCTTGACTTTCCCTGGAACTTGTTGTTTAGTTGGTATTGTGTGGGAGGGTCATATTGTGCTGATTTTCAGGTGTTAGCCCTTGGGGGAGCTCCTCTTCCCTGCCTGGTGAAGCGCTCAGTGGGGCTTGTTTACCCCGTGACACCCAAGAGGAACAACCCCAGTGGCAGCGGCCATATCTGAAAACTTGTATTCAGCCCCCGCCATAACTCCAGAGCAGTCCATCTGCAGGGCCTGGAGCTTCCGGTGTGGGGCTGCTGATCTGCTCAGCTCTGGGCAGGTGCGTCCTTGCTGTCCTGGGCCCTCCAGGCCTCTGCCTGTCCCGTGGGAGGCCGAATCCTGGGCTGTCCCGGGCCCCATGCTCTGGGGCCTTTGCTGTTGGATTCTCGCTCCCGGCTGCGCAGCCGCCTCTCCACAAAGCCGCCGCCCCAGCCCTTATGAGCTGCTCCTGGAGCCATGAGCCCCCTCCACACGGAGCCTCTTCCTCTGCCCTAGGCACCGCCGCCTAGCTGCTCCCAGGGACCCGCAGCCCTCTCCACAGAGAGCCACCCCCGAGCCCCTCAGAGCTGCTCCTGGGTCATGCATGTGCCCTGCAGCCCTTCAGGAGCTCGATGCACTCTCTTGGGAGTGCAGGTGTCTGTTAGTGTCCCATGGAGCCCGAGGGTATCCCCGCCCTCCTGGGGTCCTGCTCTGAATCCCTGCAGGCCCATTCCACCCTGGAAGATTGGTGCAGTTCCTGATTCTCTGGGACAGAGCTCTCCTGACCCGGGGGCACTCGGCCTGGCATTAGCTCGGCTCCTCATGGGGCCCATCCCCCTTGGATGCCTTTTGTTTCTTTATTTCTTTTTCCCATCTTCCTACCTTGATAGTTGCACAAACTTTTTTCACTGTAGCATTAGATCTGGTCTCTGTTTAAATCTCAGGCCGAATTCGTAGATTTTCAGGATGACGTGAAGGTTATCTAGGTAATTTGGTAGGGATAGGTGACTTGGGGACCCTACTCTTCCGCCATCTTGCCCCTCCTCCTGTATGTTGCCTTTTAGCGTTGGTTGTTTCCTTCACTTTGCAGAAGCTTTTCAATTTGATGAAGTCCCAATAGGATGTTTGCTTTTGTTTCCCTCACCTCAGAGGCATATCTAGAAAGAACATCCAATGGCCAATGTCAAAGACGTTGCTGCCTATCTTTTCTTCTTTGTATAGTTTCAGGTCTCACATTTAGGTCTTTCATCCGTTTTGAATTTATTTTTTATATATATGGTGTAAGAAAGTGGTCCAGTTTCGTTCTTCTGCATGTGGCTGCCTGGTTTTCCCAACACCATTTGTTCTTATCCTGGGGTCAGGGTTAGGGTTTGTTGAAGAGACTGTCTTTGTGCCATTGGATATTCCTTCCTGCCTTGTTGTCCATTTTTGGAAAATAGATACATGTTTGTATCTTGTTTTAGCTTTCCATTCTGTTCTATTGATCTAAGTGTCTCCTGTTGGGAGATCCCTGATTGCTGATTCAATTTCTTTGCTGGTTAACTGTCTGTTCAAATTTCTTATTTCTTCATTTTTCATTTTTGTGTGTGTATATATATATGTTTATATAGGAATTGATCAATTTTTCCAGGTTCTAGGTTCTGGCATGGAATTTTTCATCATATTCTCTTATTATCATTTGTATTTCTGTAGTGTTGGTGTTTTTCTTTTCTCATTTGTGATTTTATTTGGGTCCTTTCTCATCTTTTTATCTTTTGTCTTTTTTAAAGATTTTATTTATGTATTCATGAGAGACACAGAGAGGCAGAGGTATAGTCAGAGGGAAAATGAGGCTCCATGCAGGGAGCCTGATGTGGGACATGATTCCCCAGGACCCCGGGATCATGACCTTAGCCAAAGCACATGCTCATCATGCCCCCCCCTCCGTAGGATGCTTCCTCCCCTCTGCGCTCCTTTTTGGAACCCAGCAGGCACATCTCCGTCTCCAGCACCTCTGCAATTATGCTTATAGCGTCTTCCATGTATCCTATTGGGGACCACACCGTCGTGTATGTAAGCATCCAACTGCTGTTTGACAACATTGGGGGATTCCGACTTTTGTTGGTTTTGGGGGTGTGTGTGTCTATTACATGCAGCTATCATGTGCAGCTATCTGATCCTCTGGCTGGGTAACCCAAACACCGATATGGTTGGCACAACATCTTTTCTGGTGCTGGCACTGGGCGGCTTGCTGGGCTCTCCTGGCTGACCCAAGCTCGCTCATGCAGTGACTTTCCACTGGAGGGTCAGGTGAGCTGGAAGGTCCGGTTCCGCCACATTCCTATGTCCGGCAGTGGGTCCCACTGTGCCCCGGCTCTTCTCTTCTCCCCGATGCCTCTCCAGCAGGGAGCCAGACCTCGGGCCACCCTGGGGGATCTCAGAGGAGCCGGGTGCACACTACGGGGAGCCATGGAGCTGGAGTAGGGGTGGTGGGGGCTGTGGTTCCTCGGTACCCTGTGCTGCCTGGCCATCATGCCGAGCCCCATGCTCACCAGCCCCTACTCACTAGGGCGAGGAGGGTGCCCTCTACACGCTGGTGTGAGAGATCCAACACCACAAGGTGTGCACAGTGAGTCCACCTGGTGAGGGTGGCCCAGGTGCGTGAGCTGCAAGTGTGGGACCCAGGAAATTTAACAAAAATCCCCTACCCCTGGACAAGCAGAGCAGGACTGATTCTATTTAGTGCTACACCCGCCACCTCCCCTATGACCCCCACATGACCTGCTTATGGCTTAAGGCGCTGCCCAACCCAGTCAAGCCACTCGGCACACCCTAATCAGAAATCTGCTCATAAGAATGTAACCCTGCTTTGTGCCCACCAAAACTGCGGGCCGTTTCTGACCAAAGTAATATGCCAGGTCAAGTGGATCCCATAAGGTAAGGTGGATTTCAATCGGCCACCTGCATGTGGACCGACATGACTGTGCAACTTTCTGTGTATCCCAAGGGCCACTGGCCCCTATAAAGCTGCTACGCCTCTTAGTCTCAGGGTCTAAATCCCTGCTCCGCTGTGTCGGGTGCACTTTGACTCAAGCTCCAGCTTGTAAAGATATCCTCGGGAGTTTTCATCGGTGTCGGCTCATCGGTGGTTTCTTGTATTTGCAATCTTGGGCACAACACAAGGGCCTGCTGTCCTGACATCCCTTCCTGGGTCCCACTGACCGCCTCGCAGGCCCTCTGTTCCCCAGGCACACAGGCACAGAGATGCGGGGATGGCAGGAAGTGCCCCAGAAACCAGCCAGCCCCAGGCCCCTTGACAGAGGGAACACAGACCTCCCAGGTCGCTTTACACAGACCCTGGTGACCTGAGGCTCCCTGGCTGTCACTCTGTCCCAGGCCCTCCTGGCCCATGGGCACAGGCTGAGTCCCAGTATAGTCTGTGGGGTCATGACCCTGGTGTCTGGCCGTCCCTGGAAGGCACGTGGGTACGTCAACTGTGTGTGCCTTGCAGTGCCCAAGCAGGGGCTATTTGGGGCCTGGGTGTTGCCCCCTCCTCCTCTCTGTGGGTCTCTCCATGCCCCGTGCACAGAGTTCTGGGAGACACAGAAACAGGCTGGCTGTGCATTTTCACATCACAACACTTTATTGATATTCTACAGCAAATGGGCTCAGAGCTCAGGGTGCGTGCCTTCCCCTGGGGAAGGAGACCATTCTGTCCTTTAGGAGAGGGCAAGAATCACATGGGTGGCAATGCGAGTGCTGGAGACCCCACCTGGGAGCATGTGTGGACTCCGGGTGGGGGCATGTGTCCTGAGGTTTCAGCCTTAGAGATGGTTCTGAGGACAGCAGAGCTGACCTTGACCTGTAGCTCATGGGTTCCTAGCTGGGTCCCTGCAGGGCAGCTGGACCCTAGCCTCGGGGCCCCTGGGGCCCCAGCAACTGGAAGAACCTGCCTCCTGGTGTGGCTGCGGGTGGGGCCCACCGGCCTACCTCTGCTCTCCCCAACCTTTGGTGTCCCGGGATCCCCAGGGCTGCTCTAGGTCATGACCTGGACTGTGGGGCACGCCAAGGGCCCAGGAGGCCACATAAAGCTGTGAGAGGGCTCGTTCAGCATGGGGCCAGAATCCAGGCCTGGACAGGGCTGTGGGGGCTGGATCCCATTAGTCTTTTTGTTGGGCCTGGGGCGGGGGCTCAAATCACACCCACCCTCACAGAGCCCGGGGCCAGGCCAGTCCTGATCCCCCTGGGTTAGGGGCTGGTGTCCTGTGCAGGGGTGCCGCCCTCCAGGATGGCCAGTGGGCAGAGGCAGGGCACAGTGCTTCCTCTGCACCACTCACCTGCACAAACCCTGTCTGGGGCTCCCTGTCTTCCCTCCTCCCTGCAACTCCTGGGTACTCTATGGGACACGGGCTTCTGAAGGGAGTAGGGTATCCAGAGAAACCCTGGGAGGCTGAGCATGTCCCACAGGGGGCACCTGTACCAGGTCCTTGCTGGGGGCCGATGGTGTGTGGCGGATGGTGTAGGGGCAGGGGTATGATGGTGGTGGAGTGTGGGGGATGGTGTAGGGGGATGGTGTTGCGGTATAGAGTGGGTGGGGATTATGTGGGGCTGTGTGGGTTTGAGGGGGATGGTGTAGGTGGGATGCCATTGAGGATGATGATGTAGGTGGATGGAGTGGCAGTGGGGAATGAGGGAGATGTCGTGGGGGGCCTGCGGACACAGGGCATCCCCTTCCTCTAAGATGCACAAGGAGTAGTCTACACTTAAAGGAGACTCCAGTCTGGGGTTTGCTGTGACACCAGCCCCTGGGGTCGGGTGTGGTCAGTGAATGCCCTGGCTGGACCAGGGCATTATCTGGGGTTCATCATTATGTGTGTTTTCAAATTGTCTCAAATAAAATGCATAGAACTTAGAAACATGTAAAGCACCGAGAGTGGGTGTCACTCTGACCGTTACCCTCATGGGATAGAAGTGTGTCCTGCTCCCGCCGTGGCCATTCTGCCTGGCACCCAGGTTCGGTTCCTTCCCCCCATGTCCCCACCCCATCCCCTGCTTCTCAGGGGTCGTCCCTCACCCCTTGGGGTTCAGCTCCCATGGCAACCCCTGGAGGCCCCATCCTGGTGGCCTCCTCATCCCCGAGGCCCTGGGTGTGGGGGCACAGAGGTCATCCCCAACACCCTACCATGGAGCGATGTGTTGTTGGCTGCTGTTCTGCCCCCCACCTCAGAAGTCCCATTTTCCCTACCCGGAATGCCCCGGTTCTCCCCTGGGTCCTGATCCCCCCTGGACCCTCAACCTCACCCTACCCCGTAGTAGTCCCAAAATATGATGTGACTGCTGAACGTCCTGTTGAATCCAGGTCCACCTGCGTGATGTCCCTGGAGGAGACCAGGGCCTCCTCCTTCATTTCCTGTGGGAAACCGGGTGGAGGAGCTGGCATCAGGGACACAGACCCCGACCTGTCACCAGGTGCTCTCCTGGGCAGGGAGCCCTGGGGCCACCATGGTAGTGTGTCCTGCCAAAACCTCCTTCCTTCCCCTGGGAGGCTGGGGAGGGCGGGAGTGCCCACCGTGCCTGTGGAACTGTGTGAGAGCCTGTGCCGAGCTGTTGTGGGCGGGGACGTGACTGAGGGTCAGCATGGGTGGGAGGGGACAGGGGGTCAGTCCAGGTGGGGAGGGTCATGGGGGTGTTGTGCCCAAGATGGCGAATCCAAGAAACCACTAAGGAGCCGACACCGATGCAAACACACGAGGGTTGTTTTACAAACTCGAGCATGGGTTCAAGTATATGCCACACAGCGGAACAGGGACTTGGACCCTGAGGAGGGTTTTAGATTAGATTTAAGGGCTGGTCTTGGGGACCTCCAGAAGGGCTGGAGGAATTCCTCAAGTTCTGTTTACATTTTGATATGCGGCCTTCAAGGGCATTGAGCTCTCTTCTCATTCTAAATTTTTTTAAATTTTTATTTATTTATGATAGTCACAGAGAGAGAGAGAGAGAGGAGAGGCAGAGACATAGGCAGAGGGAGAAGCAGGCTCCATGCACCGGGAGGAGAGCCCGACGTGGGATCGATCCCGGGTCTCTCCAGGATCCGCCATGGGCCAAAGGCAGGTGCCAAACCGCTGGGCCACCCAGGGATCCCACTCTTCTCATTCTAATTGGGTGTTCCAGCCCTTGCTTAGGCTCAGTTTTTATTCTATTGTGGGGCTTTCTAAGACATTAAGCTGTAAACTTTGTTTTTTTACAGTAACTGAAGTAATGCAAATTTCAGCTCTTCTCACAGGGGCCTGGGATTGCTGGACGTGTGCTAATACTGAACTGAAAGTAGAATGGCATAAAGTCTCGCCTCCACGCAACCCGTCCCGTCCTCTCTGCTCAGCTGCTCTCCTGGAGCTCCTAAGAGAGAAATTGCAAATGACCTCAGCGTGGCTACCTGTGTTGGGGGACAGGCCCAGGGATTGAGATCAGGAAGACATGGGCATGGGCATCCCAGCTGTGCAGCAGGATTCCATGCTGCAGACTCTTATTCCTAAGGCTATCTTGACAACTGACTTGTACATAGAAAAGTTCCTTTGTCTTTAAAGTGCAGGAGCGAGTTAAAGCATTTTTCTCTACATCTGATTGCTCAGATTCCACTCTGAGACATATTCCTGTTTCCAGGATAATTTACTATCCATAATACTATGGTTAAAATATTCTGACACAAGTAATTCAAAGGGATGAGGGTTTCTCATCTCTTTCTTCACAGCTCAGTCACTCATCAGGAAATGCATCTTTATGGATTTGGAAATAATTGAGAGACATTAATACCAATGGTCCTATTATTATGTGAAGGATTCTTCCCTGAGATTCTTCCCCTGTTTCAACTGACACTGAAAACTATGAACTCTTTGGAAGTCAAATGTCAAGGAAATAAATGTTATACATTGCTAATTTTAAATGCACTTGCAATATGGTGTCTATTTAATAGAAGTATTTTATCTGATTTTTGCTATTTATTATCCTTTACTGCTTTTCAGGTTGAGAAGGCATTATGCGTGTTCATAAGTGTTTTTCTTTCCTTCTGATATAAAATCTTACTTTGTTCCCATCGAAGGAACTTTTAAGAATAAGGCAAAAGATAATTCAACGATTCTTAAAATGTCTTCACACTGGAGCCTGATTCATTTAAGTCAATTTCAAATTAAATCTTATTTCTTAGAAAGAAAACAAGATTTATAGGGAAATTGAGAAGATAGTACAGAGAATTCTCATGCACTTGCATCAATTTCTCCAATTATTGATATCTTATATCAGTGGTACAAATATTAGCTAATGAATCAATATTAAAATTTCGCAATAACCAAAGACCATACTTTATTCAGATTTCCTTTTTTTCTAAATCACCATCCCTCATACCACACTCCATTTGTCCTCAGTTTTCTTAGGCTCTGGATTGTGACAGTCTTTCAGCCTTTCCTTGTGTTGTTGAACTGGAACACTTTGAGAAGTAGAGTATTTTGTAAAATTTTCAGTTGGATATGTCTGTTGTTATTCTCATGATTGAACTGTTTTTGGATTATATACAGAGATATACTGCCATTTTCATTATTTATATTAAAGGATAGATAGAATCAACATGATTTATCAGTATTGTATCGATCTGATCATCTTTCTGAGGTAGTGTTGTCAGTTTTCTCTGTAGTAAAGTGATTCTTTATTATTTTATTTATTATTATATTATCATTATTATTTTAAGTTTTTCATATTATATTTTGTAGAAGGAAGTTACTATGTGTATTCCACATAAGATTGGGAAGCTATGCTCAGGAACTTGAGGGTAGAATGTATGCACATATTGTTTGAAAATCTTCTACATGGGAGATTTCTCTTCCCTCTGGGTTTGTCTGTTTATTTTTCAAAGATGCTATTTATTTATTTGAGAGAGAGAGGAGTGAAAAACCTGTGCTAGAGGGGCAGAGGGTGAGGGAGAAGCCTGTTCCCTGCTGAACAGGGAGCCTTCCTTGGGACCTGGATCATGATCTGACCCTAAGGCAGAAGCTTAACTAACTGAGCCACACAGGTGCCACTCTTTCTTTCTTTCTTTCTTTCTTTCTTTCTTTTTTTTCTTTCTTTCTTTCTTTTCTTTCTTTTTCTTCTTTTTTCTTTTCTTTCTTTCTTTTTTCTTTTTCTTCTTTTTTCTTTCTTTCTTTCTTTCTTTTCTTCTTTTCTTTCTTTCTTCTTTTTCTTTCTTTCTCTTTCTTCTTCTTCTTTCTTTCTTTCTTTCTTTCTTTCTTTCTTTCTTTTCTTTTACTTAATAATAAATTTACTTTTTTATTGGTGTTCAATTTGCCAACATACAGAATAACAACCAGTGCTCATCGCGTCAAGTGCCCCCCTCAGTGCCCGTCACACATTCACCCCCCACCCCGCCCTCCTCCCCTTACATCACCCCTAGTTTTTCCCAGAGTTAGAGTCTTTATGTTCTGTCTCCCTTTCTGATATTTCCCACACATCTTCTCCCTTCCCTATATTCCCTTTCACTATTATCTATATTGAGAACATACAATATTTGTCTTTCTCTGATTGACTTACTTCACTCAGCATAATACACTTCCAGTTCCATCCTTGAAGGAAATGGTGGTTTTGTCGTTTCTAATGGCTGAGAAACCCACCTTTCCTCTGTCTTATCTTGGGTCTCCCATGATATGAATGTTATTGTTTTAATAAGTGGCTGAGTTCCGAAGTCTGCCTTTGTGGTCCATAACCTTCCTTGTTTTTAAGCTTCCACTTGGTACTGCATCTCAGTTTAGCATTTTTAACGTTGGCCTGACTAGATTTTAATTCTTTATTTCTACAGTAAGGGATTCTCTAGTTTTCTTCTGTGCTCTTTTTCCAGCCCAGATGCTATCTTTATAATCATTGTTTTAAACTGTAGTTAGACATCATATATTTGTATTGATGGACTTCCTGGCTGTGAGTACTACCTCATATTATTTTTTGGAGGTGAATTTCACCATCTCATTATTTTTTCCAGAAAGAAAGAAGGAAGAAAAAAGGAAAACCAAGAAAAACAATAACAACTGCCCTCCCAAAAAAAAAACAACACAGATTATTTTGGCCTGGTTGTTAAAGATTCTAAATTCCAAAATAAGAAACACAATTAAAGTACCATGAAGTAAAAATAATAAATATATAAGGTACATACATAAAATTAAAATAAGGCAATTAAAAAAGAATCAAAGAAAATAAATGAAAATAAAGCACAAAGTACAAAGGAAGCTGGACCCTACTTTCCAAGCAGAGCTGAAGCTCTGCAGCCTCTGTGGTCCACACCTTGGTGGCAGCGAGTGGTCTGTGCGGGTCTGGGGATTGGCCATGGCGCTGATTGTCAGGTGCACATCTACCTGGGAGATGCATCTGCGGGGTCAGAGGCGGGGGGGCGTCAGCGTCTGGTCTCCAGCGGGCGGCGTGCTGCTCCCTCAGACCGGCCCAGATGGGCGGGGCGGGTGGGTCTCTGGGTCCTCTGGCTCTGGGGCTGAGCATCCTGCCACCCTCTGCAGGGGCCTCCACAGAAGAGCCCCCAAGCCCCGGGTCTCCGCCGCTTCTCTCAGAATCCTGCGTTCACTCTACCTGCGTCCGAGCTTCTTTGGTTTTCTTTTTTTATCTCAGACTGTTGTGCCCAAGATTGCGAATCCGAGAAACCTCCGAGAAGCCGACACTGATGCAAACACACGAGGGTTTATTTACCACCTCGAGCTTGTGTCCAAGTATACCGACAGAGCGGAGCAGGGACTTGGACCCTGAGGTGGGTTTTAGCTTAGTTTTAAGGGCTGATCTCGGGACCTCCAGAAGGGCTGGAGCAATTCCTCAAGTTCTGTTTACATTTTGATATGGGGCCTTCAAGGGCATTGAGCTCTGTTCTCATTCTAATAGGGGCTTCCTGCCCCTTGGCCTGGGCTTAGTTTTGATTCAATAGTAGGGATTTCTATGACATTAAGCTGTAAACCATTAAAAGGTTCCCAACTGGAAGGGGGACGTCACACTGTCCCTATATGCTGAAGATGCGGGGAACTAGAAACAGGCAACCCCAGAGCCTCCACAAAACTGTTAGAACTAAGGAGTGAGTTCAGTAAAGTCACGGGACACAAAACTGACCCTACAGAGCAGAGTAGCCTTGCTGTGTCCCGACAATGAGCACTCAGGAAGCAAAGGAAGGATGTTGAAGGCCTTCTCAGGAGCATCAAGGAGAATAAATAATGAGACTGAGCCAAAGGAGCACAAGACTTGTGCACTGAGCCATACCAGGCTCTGGGTGGCTGTCCTAGACTCGTGGGGTGGGTGCCTCATCTTGTGAAAAATGTCCACAGTTCCTGAAGCCACCCTCAGGTTTCAATGTCATTCCTATCAAAATTCGGGTGGCAGACCTTAAAAATAGGGAAAAAAACCATAACATCCATCCTCCTCAACAAATAACCCTATACAGGCAAATAAGTATTGGAGAAGCAGGACAGAGTGAGACGCAGCACTTTCCTATTTCCCCTGTTATTCGCCCCCACCCCTCCAGCGACCCTCAGTTCGTTTCCTATCATTAAGAGTCTCTGTTTCCTGCATCTGTTTTGATCTTATTTGTCTTTCATTCCGTTCACAATAGTTCATCTGCTTTGCTTCTTTAAATTCCACCTATGAATGACACCACACAGTCATTCTCTTTCCCGAGTGACTTACTTCACTTAACATGATATCTTTAGTTCTATCCACAATCATTGCAAATGGAAAGATTTTCCTTCTCTTTGATAGCTGAGTACCATTTCGCTCTTTATGACCATCATCTATCTCCCATCCTCTTTATGCATCATCTGCCTCAGGGCACCGAGGTCCTCCCACAGTGTGGCTACTGTGGATCCAGCTGCGGTGGACATTGGGGTGCAGTTGTCCCACGTCTCACTGCATCTGTATCTTCGTAGTGAGCTCCAGGCAGTTCACCTGCTGGTCGCAGGGTGGATCTATTTGTAACTTCCTGAGGGGCCTCCACACTGTTTCCAGGGTGGCTGCACCAACCCGCGGTCCCGCCCACAGTGGAAAAGTGTTGAGTGAGTATTGCAGGACGTGGTAAAAGTCTGGTCCACATTTCATTTCACGTCCTGTGGGCTCCAATTCCTGTCCTTACGTATTTCTGGGGAAACCAGGTGTTGGTCTCCTTTTCAGTGAGATGTTTCCGAAGCTATCAGGCCCCAGCTGGAGCCTGAAAGGAGGCAGGTGGGGACCATGGAGCACCTGCTGCCTCCTGCACTGCCTCCTGCAGCGCCTGAGTGTCCCGCAGGGGGCGCCCGAGCCCAGGCCCCTCCCATGGGGCATGCATGTGCAGTAGGCCTCCTCTCCCTGCACTAACTGCCTGTGCTGGGGAGGCCTGAGGGGGACGTGGGGACGGGTCTACGCTGATGAGCTGCAGCCTCCACAGGACCGGCGGGAAGTCTTCAGGGGGAAATGGGTCACGTTCATGCTGACAGGAGCCCCAGTCACCTCAGGAATCACGGTGAGGCTTTAGGAAGATGTGGGACCCGCATCCACCCTAACAGGAGCCCCTGGGCCGCCTCAGGAACTGCGGGGAGTCTTCAGGAAGATGTGGGCTCACACCACAATGACAGGAGCCCTGAGCCACCTCAGGACCCGCGGGGAGGTTTCAGGAAATTGTGGGCCCGCATCCATGCTGACAGGAGCCCCAGAGCAGCCTCAGGACCCGCGGGGAGGCTTCAGGAAGATGTGGTGCCACGTCCACTCTGACAGGAGCTCCCAGGCCCTTCAGAACATAAGTTGAGGCTTCTGGAAGCTGGGGGCCGCATTCATGGTTACAGGAGCCCCGGCCTCCTCAGAAACCTCAGTGACGCTTCGGGAAGACTTGAGGCCACATGGACACAACAGGATGCTGACTTCCTCAGGACCCCCAGTGTAGACTTGGGGAAATATGGTGATGCGTCCATGGGGACAGAAGACCCCAGCCTTGTCAGGACCTGTGGTGAGGCCTAAGAAAAATGTGGGTGCCGCATCCACACTGACAGGAGTCTCCAGCCTCCTCAGAACCCACTGTGAAGGTTTGGGAAGATTATGGGCCACATCCATGCTGACAGGAGCCCCCAGCCTCCTCAGGTCTTATGGTGAGGCTTTAGGAAAATGTGGAGCCACGTCAACCCTGACAGGAACCCCGTCCTCCTCAGGACCAGCACTTTGGCTTCAGGACATATGGAGGTTAGGATTTTGGGTTAGGGTTATGGTTAGTGTTAGGGTTGGGCTTAGGTTTGCAGTTAGGTTTAGGGTTAGGGTGTGAGTTAGGGTTAGGGTTTAGGGTGAGGGGTTGGTTTATAGTTAGGTCTAGGTTTAGAATTAGGGCAAGGGTTAGGTTAGGATAGGGGTTAGAAATAGGGTTAGGGTTACTGTTTGGTTAGGTGTTTAGGGTTAGGGACAGGTCAGGGTCAGGATACGGGTTTGGAAGAGGGTAAGAGATACATTAGGGAGGTGGGGTTAGGGAGTTAGTTTAGGGTATGGGTTAGGGTACAGTTCGGGGTATGAGATAGGATTAGTATTAGAGGGTTTAGGGTTAGGGTTACATTTAAGGTATCCGTCAGGGTTAAGGGTTTAGAATATGTTTAGGAGTTAGGTTGAGGTTTGGCAGGAAGGTTCAGTGAATGTGTTTCGGTCTTGGGGTTTCTGTTTGGTTTTCGATTAGTGATAGGTCTTGTTTAAGGTTTAGGTTAACATTGGGCTTAAGTGTAGGCTTATGTTTATGGTTAGAGTTTGGGTCTTGGCATGTGCCTGCACTGGGACTCCTAGCATCTTGGGCAGTTTAGTTTTATGTACTCTATTTAGGTTTAGGGTTCAAAGATAGCCTGACTCCACCAAGTCAGTGGCTTCCCCAGAGAATCAAAATCCAGGCCTCTGTTGTGGTCAGAATAGACATGGCAGGCTTCTCCCGAGCTGAGCTAAGGAGGGGATTTGTGGCTCTAAAGACTCTTTATTGGATTTTCAATTGCCTTTCTGATTTTATCACTTGTGCGCACATTTTTCATCAATACTACCAATTATTATTTTAAAGTTTTACTTGAATTCCTGTTTGTAAACACAGTATGATATAGTTTCAGGTTTACCACATAGTGATTCATCCCTTGGATACAACGCCTGGTACTGGTCACAGGTGCCCTCCACTATCCCCATTGCCTGATTCCCCATCCCCCTCACCTTCCTCTGGTATTTATTAGTTTATTCTCTGGGGTTAATAGTGTGTTTTTTTATTTGCTATCTCATCCCCCCCTCCGCCCCTTTGTCAGTTTGTTTGGTTTCTTAAATTCCCATGTGAATGCAATTGTATGATATTTGGTATATGTCTTCCTCTAACTGAGTTCATTTAGCATAAGTCCTTTCCCCTTCTCCCACATCATTGTAAATGGCTTCATTTCATCCCTTCTGATGACCGAGTGATGTCGCAGTGTGTATATTTACCACATCGTCTCTGCCCATTCATCTGTCGATGGACATCTGGGCTCTATTCACAGTTTCATGTTGTTGATAATGCTGCTACCAACACTTGGCTGCGTGTTCCTCTTCGAATCTACTAAACGACTTTTGTATCCTCGGGGTAAATACCTAGCTGTGCAATTTTGGAATCAGTAGGGTAGCTCTATTTTTAACTTCTTCTTTTATATTTTTTTTATGATAGTCACAGAGAGAGAGGCAGAGACACAGGCAGAGGGAGAAGCAGGCTCCATGCACCGGGAGCCTGATGTGGGATTCGATCCCGGGTCTCCAGGATCACGCCCTGGGCCAAAGGCAGGCGCCAAACCACTGCGGCACCCAGAGATCCCCTATTTTTAACTTCTCGAGGACCCTCCAGTCTGTTCCACAGTGGCTGCAACTTTACGTATGTATTCATGAGAGACACAGAGAGGCAGAGGTATAGACACAGGGAAATTGAGGCTCCATGCGAGGAGCCTGATGTGGGACTTCATTCCCCAAGACCCCGGGATCATGACCTGAGCCAAAGCACATGCTCAACCACTGAGGCACCCAGGTGCCTTGCTGATTCAATTCCTTTGCTAGTTATGGGTCTGTTCACATTTTCTATTTCTTCCTATTTCAATTTTGCTCATTTGCACATTTCTGGGGATTTGTCCATTTCTTCCAGGTCTCCCAGTATGTTAGCATATAATCTTTCAATATATTCCCTTATAATTGTCTAATTTTTCTGGTGTTGATTGTCATCTCTCTTCTCTCATTTGTGGTTTTATTTATTTAGTATTTTCTCTTTTCTCGTTGATAAGGCTGGCTAGGGCTTGATCCATTTTCTTAATTATTTTGAAGAACCATCTTTTTGTTTCGTTATTCCATTCTACTGCTTTGTTGTTTCTGTATTGTTTATTTCTCCTCTCATCTTTATTTTCCCCTCTTCCATAGGCATTAGGCTTTGTTTGCTATTCCTTTACCAGCTCCTTAAGGTGTAGGGTTAGGCTGTGTATTGGAGACTTCTTCTTTCTTGAGGTAGGCCTGTATTGCTATGTACTTCCCTCTCAGGATTGCCTTTGCTACATCCTAGAGTTTTGGAGAAACATGTTTTCATTTCATTTGTTTTAAATTTCCTCTTTAATATTCTGGTTGCTCTATTCATTCTCTAGTAGGATGTTCATAATCTCCACATATTTTTGGTCTCTCCAATTTTTTCTTACTGTCGACTTCGAGTTTCATAGCGTCGTGGTCCAAAAATGTACAGGGTGGTGATATCAACCTTCTTGTACCTGTTGTACCTGTTGAAGGCTGATTTGTGGGCCATGATATGATCTGTTCTGGAGAATGTCCCATGTACAACTGAAAGGAATGTGTATTCTGCTTTAGGATGAAATCTTCAGACTATATCTGTTGAGTCCCTGTGGTCCAGTGTGTCAAAGCTATTTTCCCCTTGTTGATTTTCTGTATAGACGATCGGTCCATTGCCATAAGTGGGTGTTAAAATCCCCTGTCATTGTATTATTATCAGTGACTTTCTGTATGTTTGTTGTTAATTGGTTTCTATATTTAGGTACTCCCATGTTGGCAGCATAAATATTTAGTTGTTTGAACATATTTTAAAAATAAATTTAATTTTTATGGTGTTGAATTTACCAACAAACAGAATAACACCCAGTGCTCATCCCCAGCAAGGGCCCCCCTCAGTGCCCTTCACCCATTCACCCGCACCCCCCCGCCCTCCTCCCCGTAAAGCATCCCTAGTTCCTTTCTCAGAGTTAGGAGTATTAATGTTCTGTCTCCCTTTCTGATATTTCCCACACGTTTTCTTCTCCATTCCCTTAAATTCCTTTCACTATTATCTATATTCTCCAAATGAATGAGAACATAAACTGTTTGTCCTTCTCCGATTGACTTAGTTTAGTCAGCATAATACCCTCCAGTTTCATCCATGTTGAAGCATATGGTGGTATTCGTCATTTCTAATGCCTAAATAATATTCCATTTTATATATAAACCTCATCTTCTTTACACTTTCATCTTTCAATGGACACCAAGGCTCCTTCCAAAGTTTGGCTATTTTGGACATTCTGTTATAAACATCAGGGGTGCAGGAGGCCTGGCGTTTCCTTGCATCTGAGTCTTTGGGGTATATTCCCAAAAGTGCAATTGCTGGGTCGTCGGGCAATTCAATTTTTATCTCTTTGAGGAACCTCCACTCACAATATTAATTCTGCCAATCCATGAGTATGGAATATATTTTTCCATCTTTTTGTGTCTTCCTCAATTTCTTTCAGAGGTGTTCTATAGTGTTTATGGTTGAGATCCTTTACCTCCTTGGTTAGGTTTATTCCTAGGTATTTTATGCTTTTGGGTGCATTTGTAAATGAGATTGCCTCCTCAATTTTTATTTCTTCAGCCTCATTGTTAGTGTATTGAAATGCCATTGATTTCTGGGCATTGATTTTGTATCTTGCCATGCTACCAAATTGCTGTATGAGTTCTAGCAATCTTGGGGGGGAGGCTTTTGGGTTTCCTAGGTAGAGTATCATGTCATCGGCGAAGAGGGAGAGTTTGACTGCTTCTTTGCCAATTTGAATGCCTTTAATGTCTTTTTGTTGTCTGATTGCTGAGGCTAGGACTTCCAGTACTATGTTGAATAGCAGTGGTGAGAGTGAACATCCCTGTCTTGTTCCTGATCTTAGGGGAAATGCTCCCAGTGCTTCCACATTGAGAATGATATTTGCTGTGGGCTTTGCGTAGATGGCCTTTATGATGTCGAGGAATGTTCCCTCTATCCCTACGCTCTGAAGTGTTTTGATCAGCAATGGATGCTCTATTTTGTCAAATGCTTTCTCTGCATCTAATGAGAGGATCATATGGTTCTTGGTTTTTCTCTTGCTGATACGATGAATCACAGTGATTGTTTGACAAGTGTTGAACCAGCCTTGTGTCCCGGGGATAAATCCTACTTGGCCATGGTGATTAATTTTCTTAATGTACTGTTGGATCCTATTGGCTAGTATCTTGTTGAGAATTTTTGCATCCATGTTCATCAGGGATATTGGTCCGTAATTCTCCTTTTTGGTGGGGCCTTTGTCTGGTTTTGGAATTAAGGTGATTCTGGCCTCATAGAAAGAATTTGGAAGTACTCCATCTCTTTCTATCTTTCCAAACAGCTTTAGTAGGAGAGGTATGGTTTCTTCCTTAAACGTTTGATAGAATTCCCCTGGGAAGCCATCTGGCACTGGACTTTTGTGTCGTGGGAGGTTTTGGATGACTGCTTCAATTACCTCCCTGGTTATTGGCCTGTTCAGGTTTTCTATTTCTTCCTGTTCCAGTTGTTAGTTTGTGGCTTTCCAGGATTGCGTCCATTTCTTCTAGATTGCCTAATTTTTTGGCGTATAGCTGTTCATAATATGTTTTTAAAATCATTTGTATTTCCTTGGTGTTGGTAGTGATCTGTCCTTTCTCATTCATGATTTTATTAATTTGAGTCTTCTCTATCTTCTTATTAATCTGGTTGGCTAATGGTTTATCTTTCTTATTAATTTGTTCAAAGAACCACCTCCTGGTTCTGTTGATGTGTTCCACATTTCTTCTGGTCTCGATTTCCTTGAGTTCTGCTGGAATTCTAATTAAGTCTCTTCTTCTGTTGGGTGTAGGATATATCTGTTGTTTCTTTCTAGCTCCTTTATGTGTAAGGTTAGCTTTTGTATTTGAGTTCTTTCCAGTTTTTGAATGGATGCTTGTATTGCGATGTATTTCCCCCCTTAGGAATGCTTTTGCTGCATCCCAAATATTTTGAATGGTTGTATGTTCATTCTCATTAGTTTCCATGTATCTTTTTAATTCTTCCTTAATTTCCTGGTTGACCCTTTCATCTTTTAGCAGAATAGTCTTTCACCTCCACGTGTTTGAGGTGCTTCCAAACTTATTGTTGTGATTTAGTTCTAATTTCAAGGCATTATGCTCTGAGAATCTGCAGGGGACAATCCCAATCTTTTGGTATCGGTTCAGACCCGATTTGTGACCCAGTATGTGGTCTTTTCTGGAGAAAGTTCCATGTGCAATTGAGAAGAATGTGTATTCAGTTGAGTTTGGATGTAAAGTTCTGTATATATCTGTGAAATCCATCTGGTCCAGTGTATCATTTAAAGATCTCATTTCTTTGGAGATGTTGTGCTTAGAATAACTATCAAGTATAAAATGGGCTAGATTGAAGTCACCAAGCATAAGATAAGTATTATCTAAGTATTTCTTCACGTTTGTTATTAATTGGTTTAAATATTTGGCAACTCCCACATTTGGGCCATATATATTGAGGTTCGTTAAGTCCTCTTATTAGATAGATCCTTTAAGTATGATGTGTCTCTCTTCATCTCTCATTTCAGTCTTCGGGGTAAATTTTATTTTATCTAATATAAGGATGGCTACCACTGCTTTCTTTTGGACCGTTTGAATGGTAAATGGTTCTCCAAACTTTTATTTTCAGGCTGTAGGTGTTCTTCTGTCTAAAATGAGTCTCTTGTAGACAGCAAATAGATGGGTCCTTCTTTTTTATCCAGTCTGAAACCCTGCGCCTTTTGATTGGGTCATTAAGCCCGTTCACTTTCAGAGTTACTATCGACAGATATGAGTTTAGTGTCGTCATGATATCTCTTCAGTCCTTGTTTTTGTGGATTGTTCCACTGAACTTCTTCTTAAAGGGGAATTTTAAGAGTCCCCCTTTAAATTTCTTGCAGAGCTGGTTTGGAGGTCACATATTCTTTCAGTTCCTGCCTGTCTTGGAAGCTCTTTATCTCTCCTTCCATTTTGAAGGAGAGCCTTGCTGGATAAAGGATTCTTGGTTGCATGTTCTTCTCATGGAGGACCCTGAATATATCCTGCCAGCCCTTTCTGGGCTGCCAGGTGGCTGTGGAGAGGTCTGCTGTTACCCTAATGCTCCTCCCCATAAAGGTCAGGGATTTCTTGTCTCTTGCTGCTTTAAGGATCTTCTCTTTATCTTTGGAATTTGCAAGCTTCACTATTAAATGTCGAGGTGTTGGACGCTTTTTATTGATTTCATGGGGGTATCTCTCTATTTCCTGGATCTGAATGCCTGTTTCCGTTTCCAGATTAGGAAAGTTTTCAGCTCGGATTTGTTCAAATACATATTCTGGCATTCTGTCCCTTTTGGTGCCCTCGGTACCCCCAATTACACATAGGTTTTTCTTCCTCAGGCTGTCGTTTATTTCCCTTAATCTGTCTTCCTGGTATCTTAATTGTCTCTCTTTTTTCCTCAGTTTCCCTCTTTGCCATCAACTTGTCTTCTATGTCACTCACTCGTTCTTCCACCTCATTAACCCTCGTAGTTAGGACTTCTAGTTTGGTTTGCATCTCATTCAATTGATTTTTACTTTCTGCCTGATTGGATCTAAATTCTGCAGTCATGAAGTCTCGTGAGTCCTTTATGCTTTTTTCTAGAGCCACCAGTAGCTGTATAATAGTGCTTCTGAATTGGCTTTCTGACATTGAATTGTAATCCAGATTTGTAACTCTGTGGGAGAGAGGATTGTTTCTGATTCTTTCTTTTTGTGATGAGGTTTTCCTTCTAGTCATTTTGCTCAGTGCAGAGTGGCCAAAAACAAGTTGAATTTGGAAAAGAGAAAAAGAGTAGAGAGAAAGAGTGAAAGAAAAGATTTTTATTTAATTATGATAGTCACAGAGAGATAGAGAGGCAGAGACACAGGTAGAGGGAGAAGCAGGCTCCATGCATCGGGAACCCGATATGGGATTCAATCCCAGGTCTCCAGGATCGCACCCTGGGCCAAAGGCAGGCGCCAAACCGTTGCGCCACCCAGGGATCCCGAATTTATTTTTTATATATATGGTGTAAGAAAGTGGTCCAGTTTCATTCTTTTGCATGTGGCTGCCTGGTTTTCCAAACACCATTTGTTCTTATCCAGGGGTCAGGGTTAGGGTTCGTTGAAGAGATTGTTTTTGTGCTTTGGATATTCCTTCCTGCCTTGTTGTCAATTAATGGATCATAGAGTTACAGGTTTGTATCTTGTTTCAGATTTCCATTCTGTTCTATTGATCTAAGCGTCTCCTGTTGGGAGTTCCTTGATTGCTGATTCAATTTCTTTGCTGGTTATCTGTCTGTTCAAGTTTCTTATTTCTTCCTTTTTCATTTTGCTATGTTATATATTTCCAGGAATTGATCTATTTCTTCCAGGTTCTATGTTGCTGGCATATAATTTTTCATAATGTTCTCTTATAATCGTTTGTATTTCTCTAGTGTTGGTTGTTATTTCTCTTTTCTCATTTGTGATTTTATTTGGGTCCTTGCACATCTTTTTATCTTTTACTTTTTTAAAGATATTATTTATGTATTCATGAGAGACACAGAGAGGCAGAGGCATAGGCAGAGGGAAATTGAGGCTCCATGTGGGGAGCCTGATGTGGGACTTGATTCCCCAGGACCCCGGGATCATGACCTGAGCCAAAGGAGATGTTCAACCAATGAGGCACCCAGATGCATTGCTGATTCAATTCCTTTGCTAGTTATGGGTCTGTTCACATTTTCTATGTCTTCTTATTTCAGTTTTACTCATTTGCATATTTCTAGGCATTTGTCCATTTCCTCCAGGTCTCCCAGTATGTTAGTGTATAAGCTTTCATAGTATTCCCTTAAAATGGTCTTATTTTTCTGGTGTTGATTGTGATCTCTCTTCTCTCATTTGTGGTTTTATTTATTTAGGTCTTTTCTCTTTTCTCATTGATAAGGGTGAGTAGGGCTTGATCCATTTTTTTTTGATCCATTTTCTTAATTGTTTTGAAGAACCGACCCTTTGTTTTGTTATTCCATTCTACTGCTTTGTTGTTTCTGTATTGTTTATTTCTCCTCTCATCTTTTCTTTCCCCTCTTCTATAGCCTTTAGGCATTGTTTGCTATCCTTTTCCCGGTCCTGAAGGTGTAGGGTTTGGCTGTGTATTGGAGACTTCTTGTTTCTTGAGGTAGGCCTGTATTGCTATGTACTTCCCTCTTAGGACTACCTTTGCTACATCCCAGAGGTTTGGAGAAACATGTTTTCATTTTCATTTGTTTTAAATTTCCTCTTTAATTTCCTGGTTGCTCCATTCATTCTCTAGTAGGATGTTCATAATCTCCACGTAGTTTTGCTATGTCCAAATTTTTTCTTACTGTCGACTTTGAGTTTCATAGCGTCCTGGTCCGAAAATGTACAGGGTGTGATATCAACCTTCTTGTACCTGTTGTACCTGTTGAGGGCTGATTTGTGGGCCATGAATGATCTGTTCTGGAGAATGTCCCATGTGCACTTGAAAGGAATGTGTATTCTGCTTTAGGTTGAAATGTTCAGAGTATATCTGTTGGGTCCCTGTGGTCCACTGTGTCAAGGCTATTTTTCCCTTGTTAATTTTCTGTATAGACGATCGGTCCATTGCCATAAGTGGTTGTTAAAATCCCCTGTCATTGTATTATTATCAGTGAGTTTCTGTATGTTTGTTTTTAATTGGTTTCTATATTTAGGTACTCCCATGTTGGCAGAAAATAAATATTTAGTTGTTTGTTCATGATAGAGAGTCTTTTTAATTATGAAATAATGCCCTTCTTCATCACTTCTTACAGTATTTGTTCTTTCTTTTTTGAAATATAAATATTTTATTTATTTATTCATGAGAGATACACAGAGAAGCAGGGGCAGAAACATAGGCAGAGGGAGAGGTAGGCTCCCCAAAGGGAGGCTGATCCTGGGATCCCAGGATCACACCCTGAGCCAAAGGCAGATGCTCAACCACTGAGCCACCAGGTGTCCCCCAGGGTTTGGTTTCAAATCTCATTTGTCTGATATAAGTATGGGTCCTCCAGCTTTTGTTTGATATCCATAGCGTGGTAGATGATTTTCCTTCCCCTGTCAATCTGCTGGTGTCTATAGGTCTAACGTGAGCATTTTGTAGGCAGCATACTGATGGATCTTGTTTTTCTAATAACGATTTTATTTATGAGAAAGAGAGAGAGAGACAGAGAAAGAGAGAGAGGCAGAAAATTAGGCAGAGAGAAAACCATGCTCCCCACCAGGAGCCCAATATGGGACTCGATCCCAGACTCCAGGATCACAGCCTGAGTCAAAGGCAGATGCTCAACCCCTTGAGCCACCCTCGCATCCCAGATCATGTGTTTTAAGCCACTCTGAAACCCTATATCTTTTGATTGAAGCATTTAGTCTATCAGCATTCAGAGTGATTATTCAAAGATATGAACTTTGTGCCTTTGTGTTACCGGAAGAGTTGATGTTTCTGGTGATGTTCTCTGGGCCTTTCTAGTCTTTGTTGCTTTTGTTCTCTTTTTTTCCCCCACCAGAAGAGTCCCTCGTAAAATTCCTTACTGGAATGTTTAAGTGGTCATGAACTCCTTTATATTTTGCCTGTCTGGGAAAATTGTTCTCTCTCCTTCTCTCCTGAATGACACCCTTGCTGAAGCAAGAATTCATACAAATTGGATTCCAATAAAAAGAAATTTAAAAACATAAAATAAATTTTTGGTCTTATGATTGAGGAAAATGGCATTTAGGAGGAAAACCAGAAGCTGAAAGAGAGGAGGACAGATTTCTCCATCTGTAGCCTTCACAGGGACATGATGACCTTTCCAAGGAGGGGCCTCCCCTCCGTAGGATGCTTCCTTCCCCTCTGTGCTCCTTGTTGGAACCCAGCAGGCACATCTCTGTGCCTCAAGCACCTCTGCAGTCGTGGTTTATTGCGTCTTCCATGTATCCTATTTGGGACCACAGCGTCGTGTATGGAATCATCCGGCTGGTGTTAGACAACATTAGGGGGTTTCCGACTTTTGTTGGTTTTGTGGTGTGTGTGTCTCCATCACATGCAGCTATCATATGCAGCTATTGGATCCTCTGGCTGGGTCACCCAAATGCCAAAACGGTTGGCACAACATCATTTCTGGTGCTGGCGCTGGGCAGATAGCTAGGCTCTCCTGGCAGACCCAGGGCTCGCTCATGCAGTGACTTTCCGCTGGAGGGTTAGCTGAGCTGGAATGTCCGGCTTGGCCATATTCTCATGTGCGGCAGTGGGTCGTGCCATGCGCTGGCTGCTTATCTTTTCCCCGATGCCTCTCCAGCAGGGAGCTAGACCTCGGTGCCACCCTGAGGGGAGCTCCTGAGGAGCTGGGTGCCCATGATGGGGAGCGCAGGAGCTCCCTGTGTGGGGGAGTTGGGGTGGGGATGGGGCTGGGGTTCTTCGGTCTGCTGTGCTGCTTGGCCTTCAGGCCGAGCCCCATGCTCACCCAGCCCCTACTCACTCGGGCAAGGAGGGTGCCCTCCACACTCTGGTGTGAGAGATCCCACACCACAAGGTGTGCACGCTGAGTCCACCTAGTGAGGGTGGCTCAGGTGCGTGAGCTGCAAGTGTGGGACCCAAGAAATTTTACAAAAATCTCCTAGCCCTGGACTAGCAGCGCAGGACTGTTTCCATTTTGTGCTACACCCGCCATCTCCAGGATGACACCCACATGACCTGCTTATGGCTGAAGGCACTGCCCCAACCTAGTCAGGCCGCTGGGCTCACCCTAATCAGAAGTCAGCTCATAACAATGTAACCCTGCTTTCGGCCCCCAAAACTGTGCCCCGATTCTGACCAAAGTAATACACCAGCTCAAGTGGATACTATAGGGTAAGATGTAATTCAATCGGCCACCTGCGTGTGAACCGACATGACTGTGCAACTTTCTGCATATGCATGTGCACTGGCCCCTATAAAGCTACTACGCCTTTTAGTCTCAGGGTCCAAGTCCCTGCTCCTCTGTGTCGGGTGCACTTGGACACAAGCTCCAGCTTTTAAAGAAACCCTTGGGAGTTTGCAATGGTGTTGGCTCCTCGGTGGTTTCTTGGATTCACAATCTTGGGCACAACACAAGGGACTGCTGTCCTGACATCCCTTCCAGGGCCATGCTGACCACCGCGCAGGCCCTCTCTGCCCCAGGCACACAGGCACGGGGATGATGGGTGGAGGAATTGCCCCGGAACCCAGCCAGCCCCTGCCCCCTGGACAGAGGGAGCACAGACCTCCGGGTGGCTTTGCACAGACCGTGGTGACCAGAGGCTTCCTGATTGTCACTCTGTCCCACGCCTCCTGGCCTGCGGGGCACAGCCTGAGTCCCAGTAAAGTCTGTCAGGTCCTGACCCTGGCGTCTGGCCGCCCCTGCAAGGCACACGGGGAAGTCGGCTGTGTGTGCATGGCAGCGCCCCTGCAGGGGCTGGTGGGGCCTGGGTTGTGCCCCCTCTTCCTCTCTGGGGGTCTCTCTAAGCCCCGTGCACAGTTTTCTGGGAGACACAGAAATGGGCTGGCTGTGCATTTTCCCACCACAACACTTCATTTACTTTCTACAGCAAATGGGCTCAGAGCTGAGGGTGCGTGCCTTCCCTGGGGAGGGAGACCATTCTGTCCTTTAGGGGAGGGCACATATGACATGGGTTGGGGGGGCAGGTGCTGGAGTCCCCCACCTGTGAGCATGTGTGGAATCCAGGTGGGGACATGTGTCCTGAGGTTTTAGCCTGAGAGACGGTGCTTAGGACAGCAGAGCTGATCTGGACCTACAGCCCATGGGCTCCTGTGATGGGTCCTCGAAGGGCACTTGGTCCCCGGCCTCAGGGACCTTGGGGCCCCAGGACCTGGAGCAGCCTGCCTCCTGGTGTGGTGCGGGTGGGGCCCACCGGCCTACCCTTGCCTCCCCACCCTGGGGTGTCCCAGGATCCACAGGGCACCCTAGGTCAGCGACCTGGATCTGTGGGGTACACCCAGGGCCCAAGAGGCCACGTTTAGCTGTGAGAGGGCTCGCTCAGCCCGGGGCCAGATTCCAGGGCTGGCCAGGGCCATGGGGGGCTGGATCCTATTAGTCTTTGTGTTGGGCCTGGTGGGGGCTCAAATCAACTCAGCCCCCACAGAGCCCAGGGCCAGGTCAGCACAGGTCCCTATGGGTTAGGGGCTGGTGTCCTGTGCAGGGTGTGCCGCCCTAAATGAGGGACAGTGGGCAGAGGCAGGGCATGACGCATCCTCTACACCACTCAGGTGCACCCACCCTGTCGGGGGCTCCCTGTCTTTCCTCCTCCCGGCAACCCTTGGGTACTCTATGGGACACCCGGGCTTCTAATGGGATCAGGGTATGCCGAGAACCCCGGGGAGGCTGAGCATGTCCCACAGGGGTCACCTGCACCTGGTCCTTGCTGGGGGTAAATGCTGTGGGGGTGCTTGGCCCCCAGGTCCAGTTCTTGCCCCTCCACGTCCCCCATCCCGTCCCCTGTTTCTCAAGGGGCTGTCCCTCTCCCCTATGGTTTTCGGCTCCCATGGCAACCCCTGGAGTCCCCATCCTAGTGGCCTCCTCATCCCTGAGGCCCCAGGGGTGTGGGCACGGTGGTCATCCTCATCACCCTACCATGGAGTGGTGACTTGTTGACTGCTGTTGCTCCCCTGGCCTCAGAGAACCCGTTTTCCCTACCCAGAAGCCACCGGGGCCCCGAAACCCCCTGGCCCAGCAGCCTCACCTGACCCCCTAGCAGTCCTAAAATATGATGTGGCTGCCCAACGTCCTGTTGACGTCCAGGTCTACCTGCGTGATGTCCTAGGAGGAGACAAGGGCGTCCTCCTTCATTTCCTGTGGGAAAACCGGGGAGGAGGAGCAGGTGTCAGGGACACAGACCTGACCTCTCACAAGCTGCCATGCTGGGCAGGCAGGCCTGGGGCCACCATGGAATGTGTCCTGCCGAAACCTCCTTCCTTCCTCTGGGAGGCCAGGGACGGCGGGAGTGCCCACCATGCCCGTGGGACCTGTGTGACGGCCTGTGCCCAGCTGTTGTGGGCGGGCAGGTGACTGAGTGTCACCCTGGTTGGGAGGGGATAGGGGTTCAGCCCAGGTGGGAGGGGACATGTGGGTGTTGTGCCCAAGATTGCGAATCCGAGAAACCACTAAGGAGCTGACAGCAATGCAAACACACAGGGTTGATTTCCAAACTTGAGCTTGCGTCCAAGTACACCCAACACAGCGGAGCAGGGACTTGGACCCCGAGGTGGGTTTTAGCTTAGTTTTAAGGGCTTGTCTCGGGGTCCTCCAGAAGGGCTGGAGCAATTCCTCAAGTTCTGTTTACATTTTGATATGGGTCCTTCAAGGGCATTGAGCTCTGTTCTCATTCTAATAGGCACTTGCCCTTGACGTGGGCTCTGTTCTCATTCTAATAGGCACCAGCCCTTGACGTGGGCTCAGTTCTTATTTTATTGTGGGGGCTTTCTAGGACATTAAGCTGTAAACTTTTGTTTTTTTTTCCTGTAACTGAAGTAATGTAAATTTCAGCTCTTCTTCACAGGGGCCTGTGATGGCTGGATTTGTTCAAACGCTGAACGTAAAGTGGATAGGCCTTCATTTTCTTGGCCTCCTTGCATCCCTTCCCATCCTATCTAGCTCCTTCACCCTTCCCCGGTGCTCCTAAGAGAGCAATTGCAAATGACCTCAGCCTGGCAGTGTGTGTTGGGGGACAGGCCCAGGGATTTGGGATCAGGAAGATCTGGGGCGCGGGCGTCCCAGTTGTGCAGCTGGATTCGATGCTGCAGGCTCTTATTCCCTAAGGCTGTCTTGACAACTGACTTTGTACATAGAAAACCTCTCCTTTGTCTTTAAAAGATGAGGAGCCAGTCAAAGCGTTTTTTCTCTGCCCATCTGATTGCTCAGATTCCAATCTGAGACGTATTTCCTGTTAATAAGGATAATTTACATTCTGTAGTACTATGGTGAAAATATTCTGACACAAGTAATTCAGAGGGATGAGGGTTTCTCATCTCTTTCTTCACAGCTCAGTCACTCATCAGGAAATGCATCTGTATGGATTTGGAATTAATTGAGAGACATTAGTACCAATGGTCCTATTATTATGTGAAGGATTCTTCCCTGAGATTCTTCCCCTGTTTCAACTGACACTGAAACACTGTGAACTCTTTGGAAGACAAATGTCAAGGAGATAAATGTTATGCGCTGCTAATTTTAAATGCACTTGCAATATGGTGTCTATTATAATAGAAGTATTTTTATCTGATTTTTGCTATTTATTATCCGTTCCTGCTTTTCAGGTTGAGGAGGCATTATACGTGTTCATAAGTGTTTTTCTTTCCTTCTGATATAAAATTCTTACTTTGTTCCCATCGAAGGAACTCTTTAAGAATAAGACAAAAGTTCATTCAACTATTCTTAAAATGTCTTCAGACTTGGAGCCTGATTCATTTAAGTCAATTTTCAAAATAAATCTTATTTATTAGGAAAAAAACAAAGATTTACAGGGAAATTGAGAAGATAGTACAGAGCATTCGCATGCACTTGCGCTCAATTTCTCCATTTATTGATATCTTATATTAGTACGGTACAAATATTAGCTAATGAATCAATATTAAAATAGTCGCATTAACCAAAGACCATAATTTATTCAGATTTCCTTAGTTTTTGCTAAGTTACCATCCCTCATATCACATTCCATTTGTCCTCCTGTTTTCTTAGGCTCCTCTCGATTGTTACAGTCTTTCAGCATTTCCTTGTTGTTGTTGAACTGGAACACTTTGAGAAGTAGAATATTTTGTAAAATTTCCCTCAGTTGGGACATGTCTGTTGTTTATCTCATGAGTGAACTGTTTTTTTGAATTATATACAGAGATATACTCCCATTTTCATTATATCATATAATGGATAGATAGAATCAACATGATTTATCAGTCTTGGTATCGATCTGGTCATCTTGCTGAGGTGTTTGTCAGCTTTCTCCATAGTAAAGTGATTCTTTTATTATTATTATTATTATTATTATTATTATATTATTATTAATTTAAGTTTTTCATAATATATTTTCTAGAAGCAATTTACTGTGTGTATTGCACACATAAGAGTGGGAAGCTCTGCTCATGAACTTGAGGTTGGAATGTCTACACAAATTGTTTGAAATTATTCTACATGGGAGATTTCTCTTCCTTCTGGGTTTGTTTCTTTTTCAAAGATGTTATTTAATTATTTGTGAGAGAGAGGAGAGATAAAGCATGAGCGAGAGGGGCAGAGGGAGAGGGAGAATCAGGTTCCCTGCTGAACAGGGAGCCTGACTTGGGACCTGGATCTTGATCTGAGCCTAAGGCAGAAGCTTAACTGAATGACCACCCAAGTGCCACTCTTTCTTTCTTTCTTTCTTTCTTTCTTTCTTTCTTTCTTTCTTTCTTTCTTTCTTTCTTTCTTTCCTTTTTAATAATAAATTTATTTTTTTATTGGTGTTCAATTTGCCAGCATACAGAATAACACCCAGTGCTCATCCCGTCAAGTGCCCCCCTCAGTGCCCGTCACCCTTTCACCCCCACCCACCGCCCTCCTCCCATTCCATCACCACAGGTTCATTTCCCAGAGTTTCGAGTCTTTATGTTCTGTCTCGCTTTCTGATATTTCCGACTCATTTCTTCTCCCTTCCCTTATATTCCCTTTCACTATTATCCATATTCCCCAAATGAATGAGAACATACAATGTTTGTCCTTCTCCGATTGACTTACTTCACTCAGCATAATACCTTCTACTTCCAACCACGTTGAAGCAAATGGCGGGTATTTGTCGTTCCTAATGGCTGAGCAAGGCCCACCTGTTCTCTCTCTTCATCTTCTGAGTCTCCTATGATATGAATGTTATTGTCTAAAATTAAATGCATAGAATTTAGAAATATATAAAGTACCAAGAGTGGGTGTCGCTCTGACCCATCGGACCCTCATGGGATCGATGTGTGTCCTGCTCCAGCCGCGGCCATGCTGCCTGGCCCCCAGGTCCGGTCCCTGCCCCCCACATCCCCCACCCCATCCCCTGCTTCTCATGGGGCCGTCCCTATCCCTTTTGGTGTTCAGCTCCCATGGCAACCCCTGGAGGCCCCATCCTACTGGCCACTCATCCCTGAGGCCCGGGGGGTGGGCACGGGGGTCATCCCAATCACCCTACCATTGAGCAGTGTGTTGTTGGCTGCCGTTGCTCCCCCTGGCACAGAGGCCCTATTTTCCCTACCCAGAAGCCCCCGGGACCCAAGAGCCCCCTGTACAAGCAGCCTCACCCGACCCCCTAGCAGTACTAAAACATGATGTGGCTTCCCAACGTCCTGTTGACGTCCAGGTCTACTTCCGTGATGTCCCTGGAGAAGAAAAGGGCATCCTCCTTCATTTCCTGTGGGAAAACCAGGGAGGAGGAACAGGCGCCAGGGATACAGACCCCGACCTGTCACGAGCTGCCATGCTGGGCAGGATGCCCTGGGGCCACAATGGGAGTGTGTCCTGCGGAAACCTCCTTCCTTCCTCGGGAAGTCCAGGGATGACGGGAGTGCCCACCGTGCCCGTGGGACCTGTGTGACGGCTTGTGCCCAGCTGTTGTGGGCGGGGAGGTGACTGAGTTTCACCCTGCGTGGGAGGGGATAGGGGTTCACCCAAGGTGTGAGGGAACTTGGGAGTGTTGTGCCCAAGATTGCGAATCCGAGAAACCACTAAGTATCTGACACCAATGCAAACACACAAGGGTTGATTTCCAAACTCGAGCTTGCGTCCAAATACTCTCAACACAGCGGAGCAGAGTCTTGGACCACGAGGTGGGTTTTAGCTTAGTTTTAAGGGCTTGTCTTGGGGTCCTACAGAGGGCTGGAGCAATTCCTCAAGTTCTGTTGACATTTTGATATGGGGCCTTCAAGGGTATTGAGATCTGCTCTCATTCTAATAGAGGGTTCCAGCCCTTGGCATGGGCTTAGTTTTGATTCAATTGTGGGGCTTTCTAGGACATTAAGCTGTAAACTTTTGTTTTTTTCCTGTAACTGAAGTAATGTAAATTTCAGCTCTTCTTCACAGGGGCCTGGGATGGCTGGGCGTGTGCTAATGCTGAATTTAAATTGGAATGGCCTGAATTTTCTCAGCCTCCTTGCTTCCTGTCCCACCTATCTAGCTCCTTCCCCCTTCCCAAGAGCTCCTAAGAGAGCAATTGCAAATAACCTCAGCGTGGCATCCTGTGTTGGGCAACAGGCCCAGTGATTTAGGAT
Source organism: Canis lupus familiaris (assembly GCF_011100685.1). Classification (NCBI taxonomy): domain Eukaryota; kingdom Metazoa; phylum Chordata; class Mammalia; order Carnivora; family Canidae; genus Canis; species Canis lupus. Next base: position 38,340 of record NW_023330400.1, read on the forward strand.
CAGGAAGACCTGGAGCACGGGCGTCCCAGCTGTGCAGCGGGATTCGAAGCTGCAGAATCTTATTCCCTGAGGCTATCTTGACAACTGACTTTGTACGTAGAAAAGCTCTCCTTTGTCCTTAAAAGTTGAGGAGCGAGTCATAGAGTTTTATCTCTGCACATCTGATTGCTCAGATTCCAATCTGAGATGAATTTCCTGTTAATAAGGATAATTTACTACTATCTGTAGTACTATGGTTTAAATATTCTGACACAAGTAATTCAGAGGGAAGTGTTTCTCATCTCTTTCTTCACAGTTCAGTCACTCATCAGGAAATGCATCTTTATGGATTTGGAATGAACTGAGAGACATTATTACCAATGGTCCTATTATTATGTGAAGGATTCTTCCCTGAGATTCTTCCCCTATTTCAATTGACACTGAAACACTGTGAACTCTTTGGAAGACAAATGTCAAGGAAATAAATGTTATGCATTGCTAATTTTATTTTTTTATTTTTTTTCTTTTATTTATTTATGATAGTCACAGAGAGAGAGAGAGAGGCAGAGACACAGGCAGAGGGAGAAGCAGGCTCCATGCACCGGGAGCCCGACGTGGGACTCGATCCCGGGTCTCCATGATTGCGCCCTGGGCCTAAGGCAGGCGCCCAACCGCTATGCCACCCAGGGATCCCCCATTGCTAATTTTAAATGCACTTCCAGTTGGTGTCTATTATACTAGAATTATTTTTATCTGATTTTTGCTATTTATTATCCGTTCCTGCTTTTCAGGTTGAGGATGCATTATACATGTTCATAAGTGTTTTTCTTTCCTTCTGATCTAAAATTCTTACTTTGTTTCCATCAAAGGAACTCTTTAAGAATAAGGCAAAAGTTAATTCAACTATTCTTAAAATGTCTTCACTCTTGGAGCCTGATTCATTTAAGTCAATTTTCAAATTAAATCTTATTTATTAGGAAAATAACAAAGATTTATAGGGAAATTGAGAAGATAGTATAGTGCATTCACATGCACTGGCACTCTATTTCTCCAATTATTGATATCTTATATTAGTACAGTACAAATATTAGCTAATGAATCAATATTAAAATAGTCGCATTAACCAAAGACCATACTTTATTCAGATTTCCTTAGTTTTTGTTAAGTTACCATCCCTCGTATTACATTCCATTTGTCCTCATGTTTTCTTAGGCTCCTCTGGATTGTGACAGTATTTCAGCCTTTTTGTTGTTGTTGAACTGGAACACTTTGAGAAGGAGAGTATTTTGAAAAACTTCCCTCAGTTGGGACATGTCTGTCGTTTATCTCATGATTGAACTGTTTTTGTAGATTATATACAGAGATATACTGCCATTTTTATTATATCATATAAAGGATAGATACTATCACATGATTTATCAGTCGTGGTATCGATCTGATCATCTTGCTAAGGTAGTGTTTGTCAGCTTTCTCCGTAGTAAACTGATTCATTTTTGTTATTTTTATTATTATATTTATTATTATTAGTGTATTAACATTATTATTTTAGGTATTTCATAATATATTTTTAGAAGGAAGTTACCATGTGTATTGCACACATAAGAGTGGGAAGGTATGCTCATGAACTTGACGGTGGAATGTCTGCACAAATTCTTTGAAATTCTTCTACATGGGAGATTTCTCTTCCCTCTAGGTTTGTTTAATTTTTTTTCAAAGATGTTATTTATTTATATGAGAGAGAGAGAGGAGAAAAAGCATGAGCGAGAGGGGTAGAGGGAGAGGGTGACAGGTTCCATGCTGAACAGGGAACCTGCCCTGGGACCTGGATCATGATCTGAGCCTAAAGCAGAAGCTTATAAATAAAATTTTTTTAAAAAAATAAATAAATAAAAATTAAAAAAAAAGGGATCCCTGGGTGGCACAGCGGTTTGGCGCCTGCCTTTGGCCCAGGGCGCAATCCTGGAGACCCAGGATCGAATCCCACGTCGGGCTCCCGGTGCATGGAGCCTGCTTCTCCCTCTGCCTGTGTCTCTGCCTCTCTCTCTCTCTCTGTGTGTGTGTGACTATCATAAATAAATAAAAATTTAAAAAAAATTAAAAAAAAAAGCAGAAGCTTAACTAACTCAGCCACCCAGGTGCCACTCTTTCTTTTTTTTTAATAATAAATTTATTTTTTATTGGTGTTCAATTTGCCAAATATAGAATGACACCCAGTTCCCATCCCGTCTAGTGCCCCCCTCAGTGCCCATCACCCATTCATCCTCACCCCTGCCCTCCTCCCATTCAATCACCCCTAGTTCATTTCCAGAGTTAGAAGACTTTATATTCTGCCTCCCTTTCTGATATTTCCCACACATTTCTACTCCCTTCCCTTATATTCCCTTTCACTATATTCCCCAAATGAATGAGAACATACAAGGTTTGTCCTTCTCTGATTGTCTTACTTCACTCAGAATAATACCTTCCAGTTCCATCCACCTTGAAGTACATGGTGGGTATTTGTCGTTGCTAATGGCTGATCAAGTCCACCTTTTCTCTCTCTTCATCTTCTGAGTCTCCTATGATATGAATGTTATAGTTTTAATAAGTGGCTGAACTCCCTAAGTCTGCCTCTTTGGTCCATAACCTTTCTTGTTTTGAAGACTTCCACTTGGGACTACATCTCAGTTATAGAATTTTTAACGTTGGACTGACTTGATTTAAGTTCTTTTATTTCTACAGTAAGGGATTCTCTAGTTTGCTTCTGTGCTCTTTTTCCAGCCCAGCTGCTATCTTTATTATCATTGCTTTAAACTGTAGTTAGACATCATATATGTTTATTGATGAACTTCCTGGCTGTGAGTACTACTTCATGTTATTTTATGGAGGATAATTTCTCAATCTCATTATTTTTTCCAAAAAAGAAAGAAGAAAGAAAAAGAAAAATCAAGAAAAACAATAACAACTGCCCTCCCCCCCAAAAAAACAGATTATTTTAGCCTGTTTGTTAAAAGATTCTAAATCCCAAAATATGAAAAACAATTAAAGTACCATGAAAGTAAAAAAAGAAATATCTAAGGTACATACAAAAAATTAAAATAAGGCAATTAATAAAAAAGAATCAAAGAAAATAAGTTAAAAAAGAGCACAGTGTACAAAGGAATCTAGACCCTACATTCCAGGCAGAGCTGAAGCTCTGCAGCCTCTGTGGTCCAACAACTTGGCGGCAGCAAATGGTCTGTGTGGGGTCTGGGGATGGGCCGTGGTGCTGATTGTCAGGTGCACATCTGCCTAGGAGTTGATCCTGCGGGGGTCAGAGGCGGGGTGGGCGTCAGCGTCTCTGGGCTCAAGCGGGCAGCGCTGGGCTGCTCCCTGAGACCCGGCCCTGATGGGCGGGATGCCGGTGGGGATGCTAGGTCCTCTGGCTCTGGGGCTGAGCATCCCACCCCCCTGTCTGTGGCGGCCTCCAGAGAAGAGCCCCCAAGCCCCCGGGTCTCCACCGCTGCTCCCAGAACCCTGCGTTCACTCTACCTGCATCCGAGCTTCTTTTGGTTTTGTTTTTTTATCTCAGACTGTTGTGCCCAAGATTGCGAATCTGAGAAACCACCAAGAAGCTGACACTGATGCAAACACACGAGGGTTTATTTACAAGCTCGAGCTTGTGTCCAAGTATACCCGACAGAGCGGAGCAGGGACTTGGACCCCGAGGTGGGTTTTAGCTTAGTTTTAAGGGCTGGTCTCAGGGAACTCCCAAAGGGCTGGAGCAATTCCTCAAGTTCGGTTTACATTTTGATATGGGGCCTTAAAGGGCATTGAGATCTGTTCTAATAGAGGCTTCCTGCCCTTGGCCTGGGCTCAGTTTTTATTCTATTGTGGGGCTTGCTGTGTCCTGACAATGAGCCCTCAGGAAGGAAATGACGGACGTGACTCCCTTCTCAGGAACATCACAGAGAATAAATGAGACTGAACCAAAGGAGCACAAGACTTGTGCACTTAGCCATACCAGGCTTTGGGAGGCCGTCCTGGGCTCGTGGGTTGGTAGCCTCATCGTGTGAAAATTTCAGCAGTTCCTAAAGCCACCCTCAATTTAAATGTCATTCCTGTCATATCATGGTGGCACATACTATAAATAGGAAAAAAAAAACCATAACATCCATCCGCCCCCACAAATGACCCCGGGCAGCAAATCAGTATTGGAAAAGCAGGACAGAGTGGGACGCAGCACTTTCCTATTTCAAACGATGTCACAGAGACAAAGGATAAAGCAGTGTTTTCCTCAGGACCCCTCTAGGCTCCATCAGTTAAGCATCCGACTCCTGACCTCACCTGCGGTCCTGATATCAGGGTCCTGAGTTCTCTCCCTGGGCTGGTCCATGGACGAGCCTGATGTGGGATTCGATCCCGGGTCTCCAGGATCGCGCCCTGAGCCAAAGGCAGGTGCCAAATTGCTGCGCCACCCAGGGATCCCCAGTTTGTTTCCTTTAATTAAGAGTCTGTATTTCCTGCATCTGTTTTCATCTTATTTGTTTTTCCTTCCCTTCACAGATGTTCATCTGCATTGTTTCTTTAATTCCAGCTATGAATGACACCACACGGTCATTCTCTTTTCCGACTGACCTATTACACTTAGGATGATCCTTCTAGTTCTATCCACGTCATTGCAAATGGCAAGATTTCCTTCTCTTTGATAGCTGAGTACCATTCCTCTCTCTATGACCATCATCTATCTCCCATCCTCTTATCCATCATCTGGCAGAGGGCACCGAGGCTCCTCCCAAGTGTGGCTACTTTGGACACGGCTGCTGTGGAAATTGGGGTGCAGTTGTCCCACGTCTCACTGCATTTGTATCTTCAGAGTGAGCTCCAGGCTGTACACCTGCTGGTCGCAGGGCGGCTCTATTTGTAACTTCCTGAGGAGCCTCCACACTGTTTCCAGGGCGGCTGCACCAGCCCGTTGTCCCGCCCACAGTGGAAGAGGGTTGAGTGAGTTTTACAGGACGTGGCAAAAGTCTGGTCCACATTTCATTTCGCTTTTTGGGCTCCAATTCCTTCTCCTTAAGTATTTTTGGGGAAACTGGGTGTTGGGCTCCTTTTCATTCAGACGTTTCCGGAGATAACAGGCCACAGCTGGAGCCTGGAAGGAGGCAGAGGTGGGCCTGGGGATGGGCACTCTGCCTCCTGCACAGCCTCCTGCAGCGCCTGAGCATCCCGCAGCGGGCGCCTGAGCCCAGGCACCACCCAGAGGGCACGCATGTGCAGTAGGCCTCGTCTGCCTGCACTAACAGGAGCAAGCCTGTGCTGAGGAGACCTGAGTAAGACGTGGGGACACGTCCACGCTGATGAGCCACAGCTTCCTCAGAATCTGCGGGGAGTCTTCAGGGGGATACAGGGCAGCGTTCATGATGACAGGAGCCCCGGTCTCCTCAGGACACATGGTGAGGCTTTAGGAAGATGTGGGCCCACATCCACCCTGACCCGAGCCCCTGGGCTGCCTCAGGACCCGCGGGGTGGCTTCAGTAAGATGTGGGTCCGCATCCACGCTGACAGGAGCCCCTGGGCCACCTCAGGACACGCGGGGAGGCTTCTGAAAGACGTGGTGCCTGCGTTCACTCTGGCAGGAGCTAATGGGTCCCTCAGGACAAAAGTTGAGGCTTCTGGAAGCTGGGGGCCGCATCCACAGTGACAGGAGCCTTGGCCACCTCAGAACCTGTGGTGATGCTTCGGGAGGACGTGGGGCCACGTCCACACAACCGGACATTGATGTCCTCAGGACCCCCGGTGTAGATGTTGGGAAATATGGGGATGCGTCCGTGCGGACAGAAGACCCCAGCCTTGTCAGAGCCTGTGGTGAGGCCTAAGAAAAATGTGGATGCCGAATCCACACTGACAGGAGTCTCCGGCCTCCTCAGGATGCACTGTGAAGGACTGGGATTATTTGGGGCCACGTCCATGCTGACAGGAGCCCCCAACCTCCTCAGGTCTTATGGTGAGGCTGAGGAAAATGTGGGGCCACGTCAAGACTGAGAGGACCCCCGTCCTCCTCAAGACCTGCACTTTGGCTTTGGGAGATATGGGGCTGCATCTAGGCTGACAGGAACCCACAGACTCCTCAGGACCTGCGGTGAGTTTTCTGGGGGACATGGGGCCATGTCCAGGCTGACAGGAGCCCCGGGCCTCCTGAGAACCTGCTGTGAGGCTTCCAGAGGATGTGAGGCATACCCACGGTGACAGGAGACCAGGCGTACTCAGGACCCGCTGACTAAGTCTCTGGAACACGTGGGGCCACGTCTGCACTCACAGGACCCCGGCTTCCACAGGATGTCCTGGAGGACTCTGGAGGTGCCATTGGGGACCACGTCCATATCAGTAGGGACTCCTCAGAACCGTAGGGTAAGTGAATGGGTAGAATGAATGGTAGGGTCAGGGGAGGGGAGGCATTTGGTGGTTAGGCTTAGGTTAGATGTTAGGGGTTATTATGCTTATGGTTACGGATTAGAGGTTAGGGTGAGGGATAAGGGTAAGGGTCAGTGGTTAGGAGTTAGGATGGGGGTTTGTGTGAGGGACAGGAGTTAGAGTTAGGGATAGGGTTTAGACTTTAGGGATTAGGGCAGGAGATTAGGAGTTGGGGTTTGGGTTATGGAGAGAGTTAGGTTTGGGCTAGGTTTGCGGTTAGGGTTTAGGGTGTGAGTTAGGGTCAGGGGTTAGGGTTAGGGGTTAGAGTAAAAGTTACGGCTAGGTTTAGTGTTAGGGCGAAGGTTAGGTTTAGGATAGGGGTTAGGGATAGGATTAGGGTTAGTGTTTAGTAGGGGTTAGGTTTAGGGTCAGGTCAGGGTCAGGGTACGGCTTGGAAAAGGTTAAGAGAGGGCTAGGCAGTGGGTTAGGGATTAGTTTTAGGGTACGGGTTAGGGTACACTTTTGGGTATGAGATAGGATTAGTATTAGAAGGTTAGGGTTAGGGTACAGGTTAAGTTTAGGAATACAATTTGAGTACATAAAGTTAAGGTTATGGTTAGAGGTTAGGGTTAGATTTAAGGTAAGGGTAAGGGTTAAGGGTTTAGAATAGGTTTAGGAGTTAGGGTGAGGGTTGGCAGGAAGGTTCAGTGAATGTGTTTCAGTCTTGGGGTTTGTGTTTGGTTTTTGATTAGTGATAGTTCTTGTTTAAGGGTTAGGTTAATATTACGCTTAAGTGTAGGGTAAGGGTTATGTCTGTGTATGGTTAGAGTTTGGGTCTTGGCATGTGCCTGCACTGGGACTCCTAGCATCTTGGGCAGTTTAGTTTTATGCACTCTATTTAGGTTTTGGTTTCAAAGATAGCCTGACTCCACCAAGTCAGTGGCCTCCCCAGAGAATCAAAATCCAGGCTTCTGCTGGCAGTGAGAATAGGCATGGCAGGCTTCTCCTGAGCTCAGCTAAGGAGGGGTTTGTGGCTCTAAAGAGTTTTGTTTGGATTTTCAGTTGCCTTTCTGATTTTATCTCTTGTGTGCACATGTATCTTCTATACTACCAATTTTTATTTTAAAGTTTTACTTGAATTCCTCTTTGTAAACACAGTATGATATAGTTTCAGGTTTACAACATAGTGATTCAACCCTTGAATACAATGCCTGGTACTGGTCCGAGGTGACCTCCACTATCCCCATCCCCTGATTCCCCATCCGCCCCACCTTCCTCAGGTATTTATTAGATTATTTTGTGTGGTTAAGAGTGTGTATCTTGGTTTGCATCTCTCATCCCCCCATTTGCCCCTTTGCCAGTTTGGTTTCTTAAAATTCACATGTGAATGCAATTGTATGGTATTTGGTACCTGTCTTACTCCGACTGACTGAGTTCATTTAGTGTAAGTCCCTTCTACTTCTCCCACATCATTGTAAATGGCTTCATTTCATCCCTTTTGATGACCCAGTGATGTTGCAGTGTGTATATTTACCACATCGTCTCTGTCCATTCATCGTCGATGGACATCTGGGCTGTATACACAGTTTCGCTGTTGTTGATAATGCTCCTACCAACACTGGGCTGCGTGTTCCCCTTCGAATCTACTAAACTACTTTTGTATCCTCAGGGTAAATACCTAGCTGTTCAATTTTGGAATCATAGGATAGCTCTATTTTTAACTTCTTTTTTAAAATTTTTTTTATGATAGTCACAGAGAGAGAGAGGCAGAGACACAGGCAGAGAAAAAAGCAGGCTACATGCACTAGTAGCCCGACGTGGGATTTGATCCTGGGTCTCCAGGATCAGGCCCTGGGCCAAAGGCAGTTGCCAAACCGCTGTGCCACCCAGGGTTCCCCTATCTTTAACTTCTCAAGGACCCTCCAGACTGTTTTCCACAGTGGCTGCACATTTATTTACGTATTCATGAGAGACACAGAGAGGCAGAGTTATAGGCAGAGGGAAAATGAGTCTCCATGCGGGGAGCCTGATGTAGGACGTGATCCCCCAGGAGCCTGGGAACATGACCTTAGCTAAAGCAGATGCTCAACCACTGAGGCACCCAGGTGCCTTACTGATTCTGTTTCTTTGCTAATTATGGGTCTGTTCATATTTTCTATTTCTTCCTATTTCAGTTTTGCTCGTTTGCACATTTCTAGGGATTTGTCCATTTCTTCCAGGTCTCCCAGTTTGTTAGCATATAATCTTTCATAGTATTCCCTTATAATTGTTTTATTTTTCTGGTGTTGATTGTGATCTCTCTTCTCTCATTTGTGATTTTATTTATTTAGGTTTTCTCTTTTCTCATTGATAAGGCTGGCTAGGGCTTGATACATTTTATTAATTATTTTGAAGAACCAGCTCTTAGGGATCCCTGGGTGGCGCAGTGGTTTGTTGTCTGCCTTTTGCCCAGGGCGCGATCCTGGAGACCCGGGATCGAATCCCACGTCGGGCTCCCGGTGCATGGAGCCTGCTTCTCCCTCTGCCTGTGTCTCTGCCTTTCTCTCTCTCTCTCTGTGTGACTATCAAAAAAAAAAGAACTAGCTCTTAGTTTCGTTATTCCATTCTACTGTTTTGTTTTTTCTGTATTGTTTATTTCTGCTCTCATCTTTATTTTTTTCCTTCTTCTGTCAGCTTTAGGATGTTTGCTATAGCTTTACCAGCTCCTTTAGGTGTAGGGTTAGGTTGTGTATTGGAGACTTCTTATTTCTTGAGGTAGGCCTGGATTGCTATATACTTCCCTCTTAGGACTGCCTTTGCTACATCCCAGACGTTTGGAGAAACATGTTTTCATTTTCATTTGTTTTATATTTCCTCCTTAATTTCCTGGTTGCTCCATTCATTATCTAGTAGGATGTTCATAATCTCCACGTATTTTTGATCTGTCCAAATTTTTTCTTACTGTCGACTTCGAGTTTCTTAGCGTCGTGGTCTAAAAATGTACAGGGTGTGATATCAACCTTCTTGTACCTGTTGTACCTGTTGATGACTGATTTGTGGGCCATGATATGATCTGTTCTGGAGAATGTCCCATGTACACTTGAAAGGAATGTGTGTTCTGCTTTAGGATGAAATGTTCAGACTATATCTGTGGAGTCCCTGTGGTCCAGTGTGTCAAGGCAATTGTTCCCCTGTTGATTTTCTGCATAGACGATCAGTCCATTGCCATCATTGGGTGGTAAAATCCCCTGTCATTGTATTATTATCAGTGAGTTCCTGTACGTTTGTTATTAATTGGTTTCTATATTTAGGTACTCCTATGTTTGCAGCATAAATATTTAGTTGTTTGAACTTTTTTTAAAAAATAAATTTATTTTTTATTGGTGTTCAATTTACCAACAAGCAGAGTAACACCGAGGCTCATCCCGGCAAGTGCCCCCCTCAGTGCCCGTCACCCATTCACCCGCACCTCCTGCCCTCCTCCCCTTCCAGCATCCCTTGTTCCTTTCTTAGAGTCAGGAGTCTTTATGTTCTGTCTCCCTTTCTGATATTTCCCACACATTTCTTCTACATTCCCTTATATTCCCTTTCACTATTATTTATATTAACCAATTGAATGAGAACATATGTTTGTCCTTCTCCGATTGACTTACTTCACTCAGCGTCAAACCCTCCAGTTTCATCCAGGTTGAAGCAAAAGGTGGATATTTGTCGTTTCTAATGGCTCAGTAATATTCCATTGTATACATAAACCACATGTTGCTTATCCATTCATCTTTCAAAGGACTCCAAGCCTCCTTCCACATTTTGGCTATTGTGGACGTTGCTGCTATGAACATCGGGGTGCAGGTGTCCCCGCGTTTCATTGCATCTGAATCTTTGAGGTAAATCCCCAACAGTGCAATTGCTGGGTCATAGGGCAGGTCTATTTTTAACTCTTTGAGGAACCTCCACACAGTTTTCTAGAGTGGTTGCACCAGTTCACATTACCACCAAAAGTGTAAGAGTCTTCCCTTTTCTCTGCATCCTCTCCAACATTTGTTTTTTTCTTGCCTTGTTAATTATCCCCATTCAGTGGTGTGAGGTGGTTCTCATTGTGGTTTTGATTTGTATTTCCATGATAGCAAGTGATGCAGAGCATTTTTTTTATGTTTATGTTGGCCATAGCAATGTCGTCCTCTGTGAGATTTCTCTTCATGTCTTTTGCCCATTTCATGATTGGATTCTTTGTCTCTTTGTTGTTGTTTTTAAGAAGTTCTTTATCGATCTCTGAAACTAACCCTTTATCTGATACGTCATTTGCAAATATCTTCTCCCATTCTGTAGGTTGTCTTTTAGTTTGGTTGACTGTATCCTTTGCTGTGCAAAAGCTTCTTATCTTGATGAAATCACAATAGTTCATTTTTGCTTTTGTTTATTTTGCCTTCGTGGATGTATCTCCAAGAGGTTACTGTAGCCAAGTTCAAAAAAAGATATAGCTTGTGTTCTCCTCTCGGATTTTGATGGACTCTTGTCTCACATTTAGATATTTCATTCATTTTGAGATTATTTTTGTGTATGGTGAAAGAGAGTGGTGTAGTTTCCTTCTTTCTTCTGCATGTGTATGTCCATTTTCCCAGCACCATTTATTGAATAGACTGTCTTTCTTCCAATCGATAGTCTATCCAACTTTATCGAATATTAGTTGACCATAAAGTTCAGGGTCCACTTCTGGGTTCTCTCTTCTGTTCCATTGATCCATTTGTCTGTTTTTGTGCCAGTACCACACTGTCTTGAACCACAGCTTTGTAGTACACGCTGAAATCTGGCATTGTGATGCCCCTAGATATGGTTGTCTTTTTTAAAATTCGCGTCGCTATTCAGGGTCTTTTCTGATTCCACACAAGTCTTTTTTTATTATGATAGTCACAAACAGAGAGAGAGAGAGAGAGGCAGAGACACAGTCAGAGGGAGAAGCAGGCTCGATGCACCAGGAGCCTGACATGGGATTCAATCCTGGATTTACATGATCGTGCCCTGGGCCAAAGGCAGGCGCCAAACCGCTGCATGACCCAGGGATCCTGATTCCACACAAATCTTAAAATAATTAGTTCTAAGTCTCTGAAGAAAGTCCATGGTATTTTGATAGGGTTTGCATTAAAGGTGAACATTGCCTTGGTAAAATTGATATTTTCACAATGTTAATTCTGCCAATCCATGAGCATGGAATATTTTTCCATCTCTTTGTGTCTTCCTCAATTTCTTTCAGAAGTTTTCTATAGTTTTTAGGGTATAGATGCTTTACCTCCTTGGTTAGGTTTATTCCTAGGTATCTTATGCTTTGGGGTGCAATTGTAAATGAGACTGACTCCCTAATTTCTCTTTCTTCAGTCTCATTGTTAGTGTATAGAAATGCCATTGATTTCCGGGCATTGATTTTGTATCCTACAACGCTACCAAATTGCTGTATGAGTTCTAGCTATTCTGGGGTGGAGGCTTTTGGTTTTTCTAGGTAGAGTATCATGTCATTGGCAAAGAGGGAGAGTTTGACTTCTTTGTCAATTTGAATGACTTTATTTCTTTTTGTTGTCTGATTGCTGAGGCAGGACTTCCAGTACTATTTTGAATAGCAGTGGTCAGAGTGGACATCCCTGTCTTGTTCCTGATCTTAGGGGTAAGGCTCCCAGTGCTTCCCCATTGAGAATGATATTTGCTGTGGGCTTTTCCTAGATGGCTTTTAAGATGTCGAGGAATGTTCCCTCTATCCCTACGCTCTGAAGTGTTTTGACCAGGAATGGATGCTCTATTTTGTCAAATGCTTTCTCTGCATCTAATGAGAGGATCATATGGTTCTTGGTTTGTCTCTTGCTGATATGATGAATCACAGTGATTCTTTTATGAGTGTTGAACCAGCCTTGTGTCCCAGGGATAAGTCCTACTTGGTCATGGTGAATAATTTTCTTAATGTATTGTGGGATCCTATTGGCTAGTATCTTGTTGAGAATTTTTGCATCCATGTTCATCAGGGCTATTGGTCTGTAATTCGCCTTTCTGGTGGGGTCTTTGTCTGGTTTTGGAGTTAAGGTGATGCTGGCTTCATAGAACGAATTTGGAAGTACTCCATCTCTTTCTATCTTTCCAAACAGCTTTAGTAGGATAGGTATGTTTTCTTCTAAACGTGATAGAATTCCCCTGGGAAGCCATCTGGCTCCGGACTTTTGTGTCATGGGAGGTTTTGGATGACTGCTTCAATTTCCTCCCTGGTTATTGGCCTGTTCAAGTTTTCTATTTCTTCCTGTTCCAGTTTTGGTAGTTTCTGGCTTTCCAGGAATGCGTCCATTTCTTCTACATTGCATAATTTATTGGTGTATGGCTGTTCATAATATGTTGTTAAAATCGTTTGTATTTCCTTGGTTTTGGTAGTGATCTCTCCTTTCTCATTCATGATTTTATTAATTTGAGTCTTCTCTCTCTTCTTTTTAATAAGGTTGGCTAATGGTTTATCTATCTTATTAATTCATTCAAAGAACCATTTCCTCATTCTGTTGATCTGTTCCACAGTTCTTCTGGTCTCGATTTCCTTGAGTTCTGCTCGAATTTTAATTAACTCTTCTTCTGTTGGGTGTAGGATCTATCAGCTTTTTTTTCTCTAACCCCATTATGTGTAAGGTTAGCTTTTGTATTTGAGTAGTTTCCCGTTTCTGAATGGATTCTTGTATTGTGATATATTTCCCCCTTAGGACTGCTTTTGCTGCATCCCAAAGAATTTGAACGGTTGTATGTTCATTCTCATTAGTTTCCATGTATCTTTTTAATTCTTCCTCAATTTCCTGGTTGACCCTTTCATCTTTTAGCAGGTTGATCCTTCACCTCCACGAGTTTGAGGTCCTTCCAAACTTCTTGTTGTGATTTAGTTCTAATTTCAAGGCATTATGGTCTGAGAATATGCAGGGGACGATCCCCATCCCTTGGTATTGGTTCAGACCCTATTTGTGACCCAGTATGTGGTCTATTCTGAAGAAAGTTCCATGTGCACTTGAGAAGAATGTGTATTCAGTTGAGTTTGGATGTAAAGTTCTGTAGATTTCTGTGAAATCGATCTGGTCCAGTGTATCATTTAAAGCTCTTGTTTCTTTGGAGATGTTGTGCTTAGAGACATATCGATGGTAGAAAGAGCTAGATTGAAGTCACCAAGTATAAGTGTATTATTATCTAAGTATTTCTTCACTTTGGTTATTAATTGCTTTAAATATTTGGGAGCTCCCACATTCGGGGCCTATATTGAGGATTGTTAAGTCGTCTTGTGGGATAGATCCCTTAAGTATGATTTAGTGTCCCTCTTCATCTCTCACTACAGTCTTCAGGGTAAATTTTAGTTTATCTGATATAAGGATGGCTAACCCTGCTTTCTTTTGAGGACCATTTGAATGGTAAATTGTTCTCCAACATTTCATTTTCAGGTTGTAGGTGTCCTTCTGTCTAATATGAGTCTCTTGTAGACAGCTATAGATGGGTCCTGCTTTTTTATCCAGTCTGAAACCCTGCGCATTTTGATGGGGTCATTAAGCCTGTTCACGTTCAGAGTTACTATCAACAGATATGAGTTTAGTGTCATCATGATATCTATTCAGTCCTTGTTTTTGTGGATTGTTCCGCTGAACTTCTTCTTAAAGGGGAATTTTAAGAGTCCCCCTTAAAGTTTCTTGCAGGGCTAGTTTGGAGGTCACGTATTCTTTCAGTTCCTGCCTGTCTTGGAAGCTCTTTATCTCTCCTTCCATTTTGAATGAGAGCCTTGCTGGATAAAGTATTCTTGGTTGCATGTTCTTCTCATGGAGGACCCTGAATATATCCTGCCAGCCCTTTCTGGGCTGCAGGTCACTCTGGAGACGTCTGTTGTTACCCTAATGCTCCTCCCCATAAAGGTCAGGATTTTCTTGTCTCTTGCTGCTTTAAGGATCTTCCTTTTATCTTTGGAATTTGCAAGCTTCACGATTAAATGTCGAGGTGTTGGACAGTTTTTATTGATTTTAGGGGGGTATCTCTCTATTTCCTGGATCTGAATGCCTGTTTCCCTTCCCAGAGTAGGAATGTTTTCAGCTATGATTTGTTCAAATACATATTCTGGCCCTCTGTCCATTTCGGCACTCTTGGGAACCCCAATTTCACATAGGTTTTTCTTCCTCAGGCTGTCGTTTTTTTCCCTTAATCTGTCTTCCTGGTCTTTTAATTGTCTGTCTCTTTTTTCCTCAGTTTCCCTCTTTGCCATCAACTTGTGTTCTATGTCACTCACTTGTTCTTCCACCTCGTTTATCCCTCGTCATTAGGACTTGTAGTTTGGATTGCATTGCATTCAATTGATTTTTAATTTCAGCCTGATTGGATCTAAATTCTGCAGTCTTGAAGTCTCTTGAGTCCTTTATGCTTTTTTCTAGAGCCACCATTAGCTGTATAATAGTGCTTCTGAATTGGCTTTCTGACATTCAGTTGTAATCCAGATTTTGTAACTCTGTGGGAGAGAGAACTGTTTCTGATTCTTTCTTTTGAGGTGAGGTTTTCCTTCTAGTCATTTTCCTGAGTGCCTAGTGGCCAAAAACAAATTGAATTGGGAAAAGGAGAAAAAGAGAGGAAAGAAAGAAGGAAAGAAAAGAGAAAAAGGAAAAAGAATAAAGGAAGAAAGAAGGATAAAAGAGAATAAAAAAAGAAAGAAAAGAAAGAAAATGGGAAAAAGGGTGGGGGAAGCAATCAGAAATAAAAAAATAACATGGGGGAGTATCTTATGTTTCTATGTACTTTAAGTCCCTTGACTTCCCCTGGAACTTGTCCGTCTAGCTGGTCTTCTGGCGGAGGGGCCTATTGTGCTGATTTTCAGGTGTTAGCATTTGCGGGAGCTGCTCTGTCCCCTGCTTCGTGCAGGGCTCAGTGCGGTTAGTTTACCCCGTGAGGTCCCAGGAGGAACAACGCCAGTGGCAGCGGCCAGCTCTGGAAACCTGTATCCAGCCCAGACAGTAACTCGGGAGCAGTCCACTTCTAATGGCTGAGTAATATTCCATTGTATACATAAACCACATCTTCTTTATTCATTCAACTTTCGATGGACACCGAGGCTCCTTCCACAGTTTGGCTATTGTGGACATTCGTAATATAAGCATCGGGGTGCAGGTGTCCCGGCGTTTCATTGTATCTGAATCTTTGGGGTAACTCCCCAACAGTGCAATTTCTGGGTTGTCTTGAAGGTCTATTTTTATCTCATTGAGGAACCTCCACAAAGTTTTCCAGAGTGGGTGCATCAGTTCACATTCCCACCAACAGTGGTTTCTATATTTAGGTACTCCCATGTTGGCAGCATAAATATTTAGTTGTTTGATCATGACAAAGAGTCTTTTTAATAATGAAATTATGCCCTTCTTCATCTCTTCTTACAGTATTTGTTCTTTCTTTTTTGAAATTTAAAATATTTATTTATTTATTCATGAGAATTACACAGAGAAGCAGAGGAAGGAACATAGCAGAGTGAGAGGCAGGCTGCCCATAGGGAGGCTGATGTGGGACTCGATCCTGGGATCCCAGAATCACACCCTGAGCCGAAGGCAGATGCTCAACCACTGAGCCACCAGGTGTCCCCCAGGTTTTGGTTTCAAATCTCATTTGTCTGATATAAGTATGAGTCCTCCAGCTTTCTTTTGATATCCATTAGCGTCATAGTGATTTTCCATCCCCTGACTTTCAATCTGTTGGTGTCTATAGGTCGAAGGTGAGCATCTTATAGGCAGCGTACAGATGGATGTTGTTTTTTTAATAATAATTTTATTTATGATAGTGAGAGAGAGAGGGAGAGAGAGAGAGAGAGGGAGGCAGAAAATTAGGCAGAGAGAGAAGCAGGCTCCCCACCAGGAGCCCAGTATGGGACTCGATCCAAGACTCCAGGATCACACCCTGAGTCAAAGGCAGAGGGTCAACCCCTGAGCCACCCAGGCATCCTGGATCCTGCTTTTTTTTTTTTTTTTAATTTTTATTTATTTATGATAGTCACACAGAGAGAAAGAGAGAGAGGCAGAGACACAGGCAGAGGGAGAAGCAGGCTCCACGCACCAGAAGCCCGATGTGGGATTCGATCCCGGGTCTCCAGGATCGCGCCCTGGGCCAAAGGCAGGCGCCAAACCTCTGCGCCACCCAGGGATCCCCCGATGTGGTTTCTTCTTTAAACTTTGATAGAATTCTCCTGGGAAGCCATCTGGCCCTGGACTTTTGTGTCTTGGGAGGTTTGGGATGACTGCTTCAATTTCCTCCCTGGTTATTGGCCTGTTTAGGCTTTCTATTTCTTCCTGTTCCAGTTTTGGTAGTTTCTGGCTTTCCAGGAATGCGTCCATTTCTTCTAGATTGCCTAATTTATTGGTGTATGGCTGTTCATAATATGTTTTTAAAATCGTTTGTATTTCCTTGGTGTTGGTAGTGACCTCGCCTTTCTCATTCATGATTTTATTAATTTGAATATTTTCTCTCTTCCTTTTAATAAGGTTGGCTAATGGTTTATCTATCTTATTAATTCGTTCAAAGAACCAACTCCTCGTTCCGTTGATCTGTTCCAGAGTTCTTCTGGTCTCGATTTCCTTGAATTCTGCTCGAATTTTAATTAACTCTATTCTTCTGTTTGGTGTATGATCTATCTGCTTTTTTTTTCTCTAGGCTCTTTATGTGTAAGGTTAGCTTTTGTATTTGTGTAGTTTCCCGGTTTTTAATAGATGCTTGTATTGTGATGTTTTTCCCCCTTAGGACTGCTTTTGCTGCATCCTAAAGGTTTTGAACGGTTGTATGTTCATTCTCATTAGTTTCCATGAATCTTTTAAATTCTTCCTTAATTTCCTGGTTGACCATTTCATCTTTAACACGATGGTCCTTAACCTCCACGTGTTTGAGGTCCTTCCAAACTTCTTGTTGTGATTTAGTTCTAATTTCAAGGCATATGGTCTGAGAATATGCAGGGGACGATCCCAATCTTTTGGTATCGGTTCAGACCCTATTTGTGACCCAGTATGTGGTTTATTCTGGAGAAAGTTCCATATGCACTTGAGAAGAATGTGCATTCAGTTGAGTTTGGATGTAAAGTTCTGTAGATTTCTGTGAAATCCATCTGGTCCAGTGTATCATTTAAAGCTCTCGTTTCTTTGGAGATGTTGTGCTTAGAAGACCTATCAAGGGTAGAAAGAGCTAGATTGAAGTCACCAAGTAGAAATGTATTATTATCTAAGTATTTCTTTACTTTGTTTATTAATTGGTTTAAATATTTGGCAGCTCCCACATTCGGGGCATATATATTGAGGATAGTTAAGTCCTCTTGTTGGATAGATCCCTTAAGTACGATTTAGTGTCCCTCTTCATCTCTCACTATAGTCTTCGGGGTAAATTTTAGTTTATCTGACATAAGGATGGCTACCCCTGCTTTCTTTTGAGGACCATTTGAATGGTAAATGGTTCTCCAACATTTAATTTTCAGATTGTAGGTGTCCTTCTGTCTAAAATGAGTCTCTTGTAGACAGCAAATAGATGGGTCCTGCTTTTTTATCCAGTCTGAAACCCTGCGCCTTTGATGCGGTCATTAAGCCCGTTCATGTTCAGAGTTTCTATAGACAGATATGGGTTTAGTGTCATCATGATATCTATTCAGTCCTTGTTTTTGTTGATTGTTCCACTGAACTTCTTCTTAAAGGGGAATTTAAGAGTCCCCCTTAAAATTTCTCGCAGAGCTGGTTTGGAGGTCACATATTCTTTCAGTTCCTGCCTGTCTTGGAAGCTCTTTATCTCTCCTTCCATTTTGAATGAGAGCTTTGCTGGATAAAGTATTCTTGGTTGCATGGTCTTCTCATTGAGGACCCTGAATATATCCTTCCAGCCCTTTCTGGCCTGCCACGTCTCTGTGGAGACGTCTGCTGTTACCCTAATGCTCCTCCCCATAAAGGTCAGGGATTCCTTGTCTCTTGCTGCTTTAAGGATCTTCTCTTTATCTTTGGAATATGCAAGCTTCACTATTAAATGTCGAGGTGTTGGACGGTTTTTATTGATTTTAGGGGGGTATCTCTCTATTTCCTGGATCTGAATGCCTGTTTCCCTTCCCAGATTAGGAAAGTTTTCAGGTATGATTTGTTCAAATACTTATTCTGGCCCTCTGTCCATTTTGGTGACCCCGGGACCCCCAATTACACATAGGTTTTTCTTCCTCAGGCTGTCGTTTATTTCCCTTCATCTGTCTTCCTGGTCTTTTAGTTGTCTGTCTCTTTTTACCTCAGTTTCTCTCTTTGCCATCAACTTGTCTTCTACATCACTCCCTCGTTCTTCCACCTTATTAACCCTCGTTGTTAGGACTTCTAGTTTGGATTTAATCTCATTCAATTGATTTTTCATTTCGGCCTGATTGGATCTAAATTCTGCAGTCATGAAGTCTCATGAGTCCTTTATGCTTTTTTCTAGAGCCACCAGTAGCTGTATAATAGTGCTTCTGGATTGGCTTTCTGACATTGAATTGTAAATCAGATTTTGTAACTCTGTGGGAGAGAGGACGGTTTCTGATTCTTTATTTTGAGTTGAGGTTTTCCTTCTAGTAATTTTGCTGAGTGCAGAGTGGCCAAAAACAAGTTGTATTGGGAAAAGGAGAAAAAGAGAGGAGAGAAAGAAGGAAAGAAAAGAGAAAAAGAAAAAAGAATAAAGGAAGAAAGAAGAAAAAAGGGAATAAAAACAGAAATGTAAAGAAAGAAACGGGGGAAAAAGGGTGGGGGAAGCAATCAGGAATAAAAAAAACATGGGGGAGTATCTTCTGATAATGTATACTTTAAGTCCCTTGACTTCCCCCTGGAACTTGTCCGTCTAGCTGGGCTTCTAGGGGAGGATCCTGTTGTGCTGTTTTTAGTTGTTAGCACTTGGGGGAGCTGCTCTGTCCCCTGCCTGGTGCAGGGCTCAGTGGGGATAGTTTATCCTGTGAGGCCCAAGGAGGAACAACCCCAGTGGCAGCGGCCACCTCTGGAAACCTGTATTCAGCCCCCGCAGTAACTCGGGAGCAGTCCATCTGCAGGGCCTGGAGGCTCTGGGGTGGGGCCGCTGATCTGCTCAGCTCTGGGCAGGAGCGTCCTTGTTGTCCTGGGCCCTCCGGGCCTCTGCCTGTCCCGGGGGAGGCCAAATCCTGGGATGTGTCCTGGCGCCCTGTGCTCTGGGGCCTGTGTTGTTGGATTCGCGCTCCTGGCTGCGCAGCCGCCTATTCCTAGAGCTGCCGCCCAGCCCCTCTGAGCTGCTCCTGGTCCCGCAGCCCCCTCAGGGAGCCGCCGCCTGAGCACCTCCGAGTTGCTCCCGGAGCCACGCAGCCCCCACTGCACTGAGCCCCTTCCTCTGCCAGAGGCACCGCCGCCAAGCTGCTCCCGGGGCATGCAACCCCCTACACGAAGAACGCTGCCCAAGCCCCTCTGAGCTGCTCCCAAGTCAGTGCATGTGCCCTGCAGCCCTTCGGGAGCTTGGTGCACTCTCCTGGGAGTGCAGGTGTCTGTTCGTGTCCCAGGGAGCCCCTGGGTATCCCCGCACTCCTGGGGTCCTGCTCTGAATCCCTGCAAGTGCCATTCCGCCCAGGAAGATTGGTTCAGATCCTGCTTCTCTGGGACAGAGGTCTCCTGACCAGGGAGCACTCGCCCTGGCCTTTGCCCAGCTCCTCGTGGGGCCCCTCCCACTTGGATGCCTTTTGTTTCTTTATTTCTTTTTCCCTGTCTTCCTACCTTGATAGAAGCGCGAACTTTTCTTACTGTAGCATCCAATCTGTTCTCTGTATAAATCTCAGGCCGAATTCCTAGATTTTCAGGATGATGTGAAGGTTATCTAGGTAATTTGGTGAGGACAGGTGACTTGGGGACCCTACTCTTCCGCCATCTTGCCCCTGCTCCTGTATGTTGTCTTTTAGCTTTGGTTGTTTCCTTCACTTTGCGGAAGCTTTTCGATTTGATGAAGTCCCAATAGGATGTTTGCTTTTGTTTCCCTCACCTCAGAGGCATATCAAGAAAGAATATCCAATGGCCAGTGTCAAAGACTTTGCTGCCTATCTTTTCTTCTTTGTATGGTTTCAGATCTCACATTTAGGTATTTCATCCATTTTGAATTCATTTTTTATATATATGGTGTAAGAAAGTGGTCCAGTTTCATTCTTCTGCATGTGGCTGCCTGGTTGTCCCAACATAATTTGTTCTTATCCTGGGGTCAGGGTTAGGGTTTGTTGAAGAGACTGTCTTTGTGCCATTGGATATTCCTTCTTGCCTTGTTGTCCATTATGGGTCATAGATACATGTTTGTATCTTGTTTCGGCTTTCCATTCTGTTCTATTGATCTAAGCATCTCTTGTTGGGAGAACCCTGATTGCTGATTCAATTTCTTTGCTGGTTAACTGTCTGTTCAAATTTCTTATTTCTTCATTTTTCATTTTTGCTATGTTATATATTTCTAGGGATTGATCTATTTCTTCCAGGTTTTAGGTTGCTGGCATGTAATTTTTCATCATAATCTCTTATAATTGTTTGTATTTTTCTACTGTTGGTTATTTCTCTTTTCTCATTTGTGATTTTATTTGGGTCCTTTCTCATCTTTTTATCTTTTTTCGTTTTTGAAGATTTTATTTATGTATTCATGAGACACACAGAGATGCATAGGTATAGGCACAGGGAAAATGAAGCTCCATGCGGGCAGCCTGATGTGTGACTTGATTCCCCAGGACCCCGGGATCATGACCTGAGCCATAGCACATGCTCGACCACTGAGACACCCAGGTGCCTTGCTAATTCAATTCCTCTGCTAGTTATGGGTCTATTCATATTTTCTATTTCTTCCTATTTCACTTTTGCTTGTTTGCACATTTCTAGGGATTTGTCCATTTCTTCCAGGTCTCCCAGTTTGTTAACATATAATCTTTCATAGTATTCCCTTATGATTGTCTTATTTTTCTGGTGTTGATTGTGATCTCTCTTCTCTCTTTTGTGATTTTATTTATTTAGGTCTTTTCTCATTTCTCGTTCATTTGGCTGGCTAGGGCTTGATCCATTTTATTAATTATTTTGAAGAAATAGCTCTTAGTTTCGTTATTCCATTCTACTGTTTCTGTATTGTTTATTTCTGCTCTCATCTTTATTTTTTCCCTTCTGTAGGCTTTAGGCTTTGTTTCCTATTCCTTTTCCAGCTCCTTTAGGTGTAAGGTTAGGTTGTGTATTAGAGACTTCTTGTTTCCTGAGATAGGCCTGTATTGCTTTGTACTTCCCTCTTTGGACTGCTTTTGCTACATCCCAGAGGTTTGGAGAAACATGTTTTCATTTTCATTTGTTTAAATTTCCTCTTTAATTTCCTGGTTGCTCCATTAATTCTCTCAAAGGATGTTCATAATCTCCACGTATTTTTGGTCTGTCCAAATTATTTCTTACTGTCAACTTCAAGTTTCATAGCGTTGTAGTCGAAAATGTACAGGGTGTGATATCAACCTTCTTGTACCTGTTGTACCTCTTGAGGGCTGATTTGTGGCCCATGATATGATCTGTTCTGGAGAATGTCCCATGTGTACTTGAAAGGAATGTGTATTTTGCTTTAGGAAGAAATGTAAAGAAAATATCTGTTGAGTCCCTGTGGTCCAGTGTGTCAAGGCTATTGTTCCCCTGTTGATTTTCTGTATAGATGATCGGTCCATTGCCATAAGTGGGTAGATTTTAAAATCCCCTGCCATTGTATTATTATCAGTGAGTTCCTGTACGTTTATTGGTAATTGGTTTCCATATTTAGGTACTCCTATGTTGGCAGCATAAATATTTAGTTGTTTGATCCTGATAGAGTGTCTTTTTAACTATGAAATAATGCCCTTCTTCATCACTTCTTACAGTATTCTTTCTTTTTTGAGATTAAATATTTTATTTATTTATTCATGAGAGATACACAAGAAGCAGAGACAGAAACATAGGCAGAGGGAGAGAGGCTCCCCAATGGGATGCCGATGTGGGACTCGATCCTGGGATCCCAAAAACACACCTTGAGCTGAAGGCAGATGCTTAACCACTGAGCCACCAGGTGACCCCCAGGGTTTGGTTTCAAATCTAGTTTGTCTAATATAAGTATTGGTCCTCCAGCTTTCTTTTCATAACCATTAGCGTGATAGATAATTTTCCATCCCCTGACTTTCAATCTGCTGTTGTCTATAGTTCTAAGGTGAGCATCTACTAGGCAGCATACCGATGGACCTTGTTATTTTAATGACAATTTTATTTTTGAGAGCATGAGAGAGAGAGAGAGGCAGAAAATTAGGCCAAGAGAGAAGCAGGCTCCCCACCAGGAGGCCAATATGGGACTCGTTCTCAGACTCTAGGATCACACCCTGAGTCAAAGGCAGAGGCTCAACCCCTGAGCCACGTAGGCATCCTGGATCCTGTTTTTTAAGCCACTCTGATACCCTATATCTTTTGATTGGAGCATTTAGTATCAGCATTCAGAGTGCTTATTCAAAGATATGAACTTTGTGCCTTTGTGTTACCCGTAGAGTTGGTGTTTCTGGTGACGTTCTCTGGTCCTTTCTAGTCTTTGTTGCTTTTGGTCTCTTTTTCCCCTCACTAGAATAGTCCCTCTTAAAATTCCTTACTGGACTGGTTTAGCGGTCATGAACTCCTTTATACTTTGCCTGTCTGGGAATGTCTTTCTCTCTATCCTGAATAACACCCTTGCTGAAGAAAGAATTCATAAAATTGGACTCCAATAAAAAGAAATTTAAAAACATAAAATAAATTTTTGCTATTAAGATTGAGGAAAATGGCATTTAGGAGGAAAAGCAGAAGCTGAAAGAGAGGAGGAAAGATTTCACCATCCGTAGCCTTCACAGAGACCTGGTGTCCTTTCCTAGGAGGGTCCCCCCCCTCCGTAGGATGCTTCCTGCCCCTCTGCGCTCCTTTTTGGAACACAGCAGGCACATCTCCGTGCCTCCAGCACCTCTGTAGTCATGGTTTATAGCGTCTTCCAGGTATTCTATTGGGGACCATGGCGTCGTGTATGTAACCATTCATCTGCTGTTTGACAACATTGGGGGGCTTCTGACTTTTGTTGGTTGTGGGGTGTGTGTGTGTCTATCAAATGAAGCTATCACGTGCAGCTATCGGATCCTCTGGCTGGGTAACCCAATCGCCGAAATGGTTGGTAAAACATCATCTCTGGTGCTGATGCTGGGTGGCTAGCTGGGCTCTCCTTGCTGACCCGGGGCTCCCTCCTGTAGTGAATTTCAGCTGGAGGGTCAGCTGAGGTGGAAGGTCTGTCTCAGCCACATTCTCATGTCCGGCAATGGGTATTGCCGAGCGCCAGCTGCTTCTCTTCTCCCCGATGCCTCTCCAGCAGGGAGTCAGACCTCGGGGCTGCCCTGGCGGGAGCTCCTGGAGCCCGGTGCCCATGGCGGGGAGCCCTGAGGCTGCCTGTTTGTGGAAGTCGGGGTGGGGATGGGGCTGGGGTTCCTCAGACCCTGTGCTGCCTGGCTTTCAGGCCGAGCCCCATGCTCACCCAGCCCCTACTCACTAAGGCGAGGAGGGTGTCCTCCACAGGCTGGTGTGATAGATCCAGCACCACAAGGTGTGCACGCTGAGTCCACCTGGTGAGCGTTGCCCAGGTGCGTGAGCTGCAAGTTGGAAACAGGAAATTTAACAAAAATCCCCTACCCCTGGACAAGCAGAGCAGGACTGATCTCATTTTGTGCTATACCCGCCACCACCCCTATGAAGCCCAAATGACCAGCTTATATCTTAAAGCGCTGCCCCACCCAAGTCAAGCTGCTGGGCACACGCTAATCGGAAATCGGCTCATAAAAATGTAACCCTGTTTTGTGTCCCCCAAAACTGTGCACCGATTCTGACCAAAGTAATAGACCAGGTCTAGCGGATCCTATAGGGTAAGATGCAATTCAATCAGCCACCTGCGTGTGGACCAACATGACTGTGCAAATTTCTGCATATCCCACAGTCCACTGACCCTATAAAGCTGCTATGCCTCTTAGTCTCGGGGTCCAAGTCCTTGCTCCGCTGTGTCAGGTGCACATGGACCAAAGCTCCAGCTTGTAGAGAAACCCTCGGGAGTTTGCATTGGTGTTGGCTCCTAAGTGGTTTCTCAGATTCGTAGTCTTGGGCACAACACAAGGGCCTACTCTCCTGACATCCCATCCAGGGCCACACTGAGCGCCCTACAGGCCCTCTGTGCCCCAGGCACACTGGCATGGGGATGCGGGGAAGGTAGTACATGTCCCGGAACCAGGCCAGCCCTGGCCTCCTGGACAGAGGGAGCACAGACCTCACAGGTCACTTTGCACAGACCCTGGTGACCTGAGGTTCCCTGGCTGTCACTCTGTCCTAGTCCATTCTGGCCCACGGGGCACAGGATGAGTCCCAGTATAGTCTGTGGGGTCCTGATCCTGGAGTCTGTCCGCCCCTGGAAGGCACATGGGGACATCAGCAGTGTGTGCCTTGTGGTGCCCCTGCAGGGGCTGTTTGGGGCCCAGGTGATGCCCCCTCCTCCTCTCTGTGGGTCTCTCCATGCCCCATGCACAGAGTTCTGGGAGACACAGAAAAGGGCTGGCTGTGCATTTTCACACCACAACACTTTATTGACTTTCTACAGTAAACGGGTTCAGAGGCGTGGGTGCATGCCTTCACCTGGGGAGGGAGACCTTTCTGTCCTTTACGGGAGGAAAAGAATCACATGGGTTGGGGGTCGAGTGCTGGAGTCCCCCACCTGGAGCATGTGTGGACTCCGGGTGGGGGCGTGTGTCCTGAGGTTTCAGCTTGAGAGACGGTTCTGAGGACAGCAGAGCTGAACTGGACCTGCAGCTCATGGGCTCCTGCGCTGGGTTCCCGCAGGGCAGCTGGACCACGGCCTCGGGCCCCCTGGGGCCCCAGTATCTGGAGGAACCTGCCTACTGGTGTGGGTGCAGGTGGGGCCCACTGGCCTATCCCTGCTCTCCCCACCCTGGGGTGTACCGGGATCCTCAGGGCTGCCCTAGGTCTGCGAACTGGATCTGTGGGTCACGCCCAGGGCCCAGGAGGCCACACCCAGCTGTGAGAGGGCTCGCTCAGCGTGGGGCCAGAATCCAGGGCTAAACAGGGCCATGGGGGGCTGGAGTCCATTCGTCCTTGTGTTGCCATGGGGGGGCCCAAATCAACTCAGCCCCCACAGATCCTGGTGCCAGGGCAGCCCAGGTCCCCCTGGGTTAGGGGCTGTTGTCCTGTGCAGGTTGTGTCACCCTCCAGGAGGGAGAGTGGGCGGAGGCAGGGCACAGTGGGTTCTTTGCACCAATCACCTACACCCACTCTGTTGGAGACTCCGTGGCTTCCCTCCTCCCTGCAACCCCTGTGTGCTCTATTGAACACCCGGTCTTCTGATGGGAACAGGGTATCCAGAGAACCCCAGGGAGGCTGAGCATGTCCCATAGGGGACACCTGCACCGGGTTTGCTGGGGGCCGATGGTGTGGGGTAGATGTTGTGGGACTAGGGGTATGATGGTGGTGGAGTGTGGGGGATGGTGTAGGGTGGATGGTGTTGTGGTGTAGTGTGGTTTAGGATTGTGTGGGGCTGTGTGGCTGTGAGGGGGATGGTGTTTTGTGGAATGCCATTGGGGATTATGATGTAGGGGGATGATGTGGGGGTAGGGAATGAGCATGATGGCGTGGGGGGCCTGCGGACACAGGGCATCCCCTTCCTCTAAGATGCACAAGGAGACGTCTACCGTTAAAGGCGACCCCAGTCTGGGGTTTGCTGTGACACCTGCCCCTGTGGCACCGTGTGGTCTGTGCAGGGCCCTGGATGGACCGGGGTCATTATCTGGGGGTCATCATACTATGTATGTTTTCAAATTGCAAATTGTCTCAAATGAAATGCATAGAATTTAGAAATATATAAAGCACCGAGAGTGGGTGTCACTCTGTCCCGTCCGACCCTCATGGGATTGATGTGTGTCCTGCTCCAGCCGCGGCCATGCCTCCTGGCCCCCAGGTCTGGTTCCTGCCCCCCACTTCCCCAACCCCATCCCCTGCTTCTCAGGGCGCCATCCCTCTCCCCTTTGGGGTTCTGCTCCCATGGCAACCACTGGAGGCCCATCCAATTGGCCTCCTCATCTCTGAGGCCCCGGGGTTGGGGGCATGTGGGTCATCCCCATCACCCTATCATGGAGCAGTGTGTTGTTGGCTGCTGTTGCTCCCCCTGGCTTCAGAAGCCCCGTTTTCCCTACCCCGAAGCCCCCAAGCCTCCCCTGGGGCCCCTAAGCCCCCTGGCCCAGCAGCCTCATCCGACCCCCTAGCAGGCCCAAAACATAGTGTGGCTGCAGAACGTCCTGTTGACGTCCAGGTCTACCTGCGTGATGTCCCTGGAGGAGACCAGGGCCTCCTCCTTCATTTCCTGTGGGAAAACCGGGGAGCAGGAGCCCACGTCAGGAACACAGACCCCAACCTGTCACGTGCTGCCATGCTGGGCAGGGAGCCCTGGGGCCACAATGGGAGTGGGTCTGCTGAAACCTCCTGCCTTTCCCTGGGAGGCCAAGGATGGCGGGAGTGCCCACCGAGCCCATGGGACCTGTGTGAGGGCCTGTCCCAAGCTGTTGTGGGTGGGGAGGTGACTGAGGGTCAGCCTGGGGTGGAGGGGATGTGGGGTCAGCGCAGGTGGGGAGGGGACATGGAGGTTTTGTGCCCAAGATAGCAAATCTGAGAAACCACTGAGGAGCCTACACCGATGCAAACACACGATGGTTGATTTCCAAACTCGAGCTTGCGCCCAAGTACACCCGACACAGAGGAGCATGCACTTGGACCCCGAAGTGGGTTTTAGCTTAGTTTTAAGGGCTGGTCTCAGGGACATCCAGAAGGGCTGGAGCAATTCCTCAAGTTCTGTTTACATTTTGACATGGGGCCTTCAAGGGCATTGAGTTCTGTTCTCATTCTAATATGGGGCTTTATTCGACTTTAAGCTGTAAGCTGTTTTTTTCTTTTTTCCTGTAACTGAAATAATGCAAATTTTAGCTCTTATTCACAGGGGCCTGGGATGGCAGTACTTGTGCTAACAGTGAACTTAAAGTGGAACCGCCTCAATTTTGTCAGCCTCCACACAGACAAGATACTGAAGTTTAAAACTCCAAATTTTAGGGGCTGCCCTGGTGGAGACCTGTTCTCTTCCTGCCCGGGAGAGGGTCCTCCCACTCCTGGCCTTTGCTGGTCTGTCCCAGGAATGCAGCTCCGTGACTGCACAAGGGTTTGCAGCTTATGGCCACACAGGGCAGACAGCTGGCCCAAGTCCTGCTACTCTCAGCCGCATTCCCGTTCCTGTGCCTGGGAACAGTTGGTGCCACCATCCTTGGGACCCATGGGATCCTGAGCCCACCCTGTCGCTCCAGGGACTGCCCCTGACTTCCTCACCTGAACACCTTAAGGCTGGTGTGTCCCCCACTCTAGGAGACTTCTGAAAGTTCACATTTTGTGCTCTGCTGCATAATATTGTGTGTAGAACCATCAGCTGGCTCCCTGCCCTTGTGGGATCAGGGGCTATGTCTCCCCAAGATAAACTGATTGATTTTTTTTAAGAATTTATTTTTCTGTAATCTCTACAGCCAACATTGGGCTTGAACATGCTACCCCAAGAACAAGAGTCCCATGTTCTTACAAACCACACCGAGCCAGTTAGGCTCCCTTTGATTGATTGATGCAGGTTAATTGAAGCAGGGGTGTTGCATGTGTCAGGGCAGAAACTGAGCCCACGCTTTGAGGTGTGGTGGAGTCATTTGGACCTTGATCAATGTTAAAGAAACCATAGCTTCCCTGGGAGCCCAGGGAGCAGGGACCACATACGTGAAAATTAGATAATTTCCTTTTCTGTAGTAGTTATTTTACTGACTATTTAAAGTGCTATTCAATGGTAAATGTCAATCTAGGATTGGGATACAGTGAGAACGTTCTAGGATTCGGAGGTTACTAAAGCTCCCCGTCATGGACTCAATGTTCCAGTTCGATGCAGAGATAGGCAATGAGGCAAAGAGTTTTAAAACATGGGACTGGGGTGCCTGGCTGTCCTGGTTGGGGTATCTTGAACTCAGGGTTATGAGTTTGAACACCGTGTTGGGTATAGACAGGACATAAAATTAAAATAGTTAGGGGATCCCTGGGTGGCGCAGCGGTTTAGCACCTGCCTTTGGCCCACGGCGGGATCCTGGAGACCCGGGATCGAATCCCACATCGGGCTCCCAGTGCATGGAGTCTGCTTCTCCCTCTGCCTGTGTCTCTGCCTCTCTCTCTCTCTCTCTGTGACTATCATACATAAATAAATTTAAAAAAATAGTTAACAAATAATAAATGGATGAAAAAATAAAGCATGATATCAAAGGTAAGTGCTTGCTTATGTCTCACCTGCGACCTATTCTTGATCACCCCACTTACACTACATGGCCCAGATGACGTCCTCCACAAGGGACAGTCCTGCCCGAGTGGAAGTGGGCGTCTTTCATTGTAAGACCTGTGGTTCCCCTCGTTCTGCAGGGAGAGAAGAGTCATGAAGGCACGAGTTCGGGAGATCAGCATACACCTAGAAAATGATCGTTTCTGAACCCGGTAGCCAGAGCTCAGCCTCCTTTTAGGACTGGATATCATAAAGAAGCCTCTTTGGTCATTGGTTTGGATGCAGGGTGGAGGTAAACTAGAATTAGGAAGAACAAAGGAAGAGGAAATCCAGAAGCTGAAAGAGAAGAGGAAAGATTTCACAATCCGTAGCCTTCACAGGGACCTGGTGTCCTTTCCTAAGAGGGGACCCCCATTGAAGTATGCTTCCTGCCCCTTTGCTCTCCTTGTTGGAACCCAACAGGCACATCTCTGTGCCTCCAGCACCTCTGCAGTCGTGATTTATAGCGTCTTCCATGTATCCTATTGGGGACCACAGCGTCATGTATGTAACCATTCACATGCTGTTTGACAACATTGAGGGATTCTGACTTTTGTTGGTTTCAGGGTGTGTGTGTGTGTGTCTATCACATGCAGCTATCACGTGCAGCTATCGGATCCTCTGGCTGGGTCACCCAAACACCGACATGGATGGCACAACATCATTTCTGGTGCTGGCGCTGGGCAGCTTGCTGGACTCTCCTGGCCGACCCGGGGTTGGCTCATGCAGTGACTTTCCGCTGGAAGGTCAGCTGAGCTGGAAGGACTGGCTCGGCCACATGCCCATGTCTGGCAGTGGTTCCCGCTGAGCGCCAGCTGCTTCTCTTCTCCCCGATGCCTCTCCAGCAGGGAGCTGGACCTCGGGGCCACCCTGGGGGGATCTTCAGAGGCGCCGGGTGCCCATTACGGGGAGCCATGGGGCAGCCTGTGTGTGGGAGTAGGGGTGGTGATGGGGCTGGGGTTCCTCGGTCCCCTATGCTGGCTGGCATTCATGCCGAGCCCCATGCTCACCCAGCCCCTACTCACTAGGGCGAGGAGGGTCCCCTCTACACGCTGGTGTGAGATCCAGCACCACAAGGTGTATAAGTACCGTGCGCTAACCGATTGCGCCACTGGAGCTCCTAGCACCACAAGGTGTGCACACTGAGTCCACCTGCTGAGGGTGGCCCAGTTGCATGAGCTGCAAGTGTGGGACCCAGGAAATTTAACAAAAAGCCCCTACCCAAGGACAAGCAGAGCAGGACTGATTCCATTTTGTGATACACCTGCCACCTCCCCTATGACCCCCACATAACCTGCTTATGTCTTAAGGCGCTGCCCCAACCCAGTCAAGCCGCTGGGCACACCCTAATCGGAAATCGGCTCATAACAATGTAACCCTGCTTTGTGCCTGCCAAAACTGCACGCCAATTCTGACCAAAGTAATAGGCCAGGTCAAGTGGATCCTATAGGGTAAGGTGTAATTCAATCGGCCACCTGCGTGTGGACCAACACGACTGTGCAACTTTCTGTGTATCCCATGGGCCACTGGCCCCTTTAAAGCTGCTACACTTCTTAGTCTCAGGGTCCAAATCCCTGCTCCACGGCCATGCCGCCTGGCCCCCAGGTCCGGTTCATGCCCCTCATGTCACCCACCCCATCTCCTCCTTCTCAGGGGGCAGTCCCTCTCCCCTTTGGGGTTCAGCTCCCATGGCAAGCCCTGGAGGCCCCATCCTAGTTGCCTCCTCATCCCCGAGGCCCCAGGGGTGTGGGCATAGAGGTCATCCCCAAGACCCTACCATGGAGCGGTGTGTTGTTGGCTGCTGTTTTGCCCCCTTCCTCAGAAGCCCCGTTTTCCCTACCCAGAATCCCCCGGTCCTCCCCTGGGTCCTGATCCCCCCTGGCCCCTCAACCTCACCCTACCCCGTAGTAGTCCCAAAATATGATGTGACTGCTGAACGTCCTGTTGACGTCCAGGTCCACCTGCGTGATGTCACTGGAGGAGACCAGGGCCTCCTCCTTCATTTCCAGTGGGAAAACCGGGGAGGAGGAGCTGGCGTCAGGGACACAGAACCCGACCTGTTACCAGGTGCTCTCCTGGGCAGGGAGCCCTGGGGTCACCATGGGAGTGTGTCCTGCCAAACCCTCCTTCCTTCCCCTGGGAGGCTGGGGACAGATGGAGTGCCCACCGTGCCGTGGAACTGTGTGAGGGCCTGTGCCCAGCTGTTGTCAGTGGGGAGGTGACTGAGGGTCAGCCTGGGTGGGAGGGGACAGAGGTCAGTCCAGGTGGGGAGGGGTCATGGGGGTGTTTTGCCAAAGATTGCGAATCCGAGAAACCACTAAGGCGCAGACACCGATGCAAAGACACAAGGGTTGATTTCAAAACTCGAGTGTGTGGGATCCCTGGGTGGCACAGCGGTTTGCCGCCTGCCTTTGGCCTAGGGCGCGATCCTGGAGACCCGGGATCGAATCCCACATTGGGCTCCCGGTGCATGCAGCCTGCTTCTCCCTCTGCCTGTGTCTCTGCCTCTCTCTCTCTCTCTCTCTGTGACTATCATAAATAAATAAAAATTAAAAAAAATTAAAAAAAAAAAAAAAAAAACAAAACTCGAGTGTGGTTCCAGATATACCCCACACAGTGGAGCAGGGACTTGGACCCCAAGGAAGGTTTTAGCTTAGTTTTAAGGGCTTGTCTCGGGGACCTCCAGAAGGGCTGGAGCAATTCCTCAAGTTCTGTTTACATTTTGATATGGGTCCTTCAAGGGCATTGTGCTCTCTTCTCATTCTAATTGGGGCTTCCAGCCCTTGGCTTAGGCTCAGTTTTTATTCTATTGTGGGGCTTTCTAAGACATTAGCTGTAAACTTTTGTTTTTTTCCAGTAACTGAAATAATGCAAATTTCAGCTCTTCTTCACAGGGGCCTGGGATTGCTGGACCTGTGCTAATACTGAACTTAAAGTAGAATGGCCGTAATGTTCTCGGCCTCCAGACATCCTGTCCCATCCTATCTAGCTCATGCCACTCTCCCTGGAGCTCCTAAGAGAGAAATTGCAAATGACCTCAGCGTGACAGCATGTGTTGAGGGACAGGCCCAGGTATTTGGGATCAAGACGACCTGGGGCACGGGCATCCCGGCTGTGCAGCAGGATTCCATGCTGCAGACTCTTTTTCCCTAAGGCTATCTTGACAACTGACTGTACATAGAAAAGTTCTCCTTTGTCTTTAGAAGTTGAGTAAGTTAAGCATTTTTTCTCTGCCCATCTGATTGCTCAGATTCCAATCTGAGACACATCCTGTTAATAAGGATAATTTACTATCCGTAGTACTATGGTTAAAATATTCTGACACAAGTAATTCAGAGGGATGAGGGTTTCTCATCTCTTTCTTCACAGCTCAGTCACTCATCAGGAAATGCATCTGTATGGATTTGGAAATAATTGAGAGACATTAGTACCAATGGTCCTATTATTATGTGAAGGATTCTTCCCTGAGATTCTTCCCCTGTTTCAACTGACACTGAAACACTGTGAACTCTTTGGAAGACAAATGTCAAGGAAATAAATGTTATACATTGCTAATTTTAAATGCACTTGCAATATGGTGTCTATTATAATAGAAGTATTTTTATCTGATTTTTGCTATTTATTATCTTTTCCTGCTTCAGGTTAAGGAGGCATCATACATGTTCATAAGTGTTTTTCTTTCCTTCTGATATAAAATTATTACTTTGTTCCCATCGAAGGAACTCTTTAAGAATAAGGCAAAAGTTAATTCAACGATTTTTAAAATGTCTTCACACGGGAGCCTGTTTCATTTAAGTCAATTTTCAAATTAAATCTTATTTCTTAGAAAGAAAACAAAGTTTTATAAGGAAATTGAGAATATAGTACAGAGAATTCTCATGCACTTGCACTCAATTTCTCCAATTATTGATATCTTATATCAGTACGGTACAAATATTAGCTAATGAATCAATATTAAAATTTTTCCAATAACCAAAGACCATACTTTATTCAGATTTCCTTAGTTTTTGCTAAGTCTCCATTCCTCATATCACACTCCATTTGTCCTCATGTTTTCTTAAGCTCCTCTGGATTGTGACAGTCTTTCAGCCTTTCCTTGTTGTTGTTGAACTGGAACACTTTGAGAAGTAGAGTATTTTGTAAAATTTCCCTCAGTTGGGACATGTCTGTTGTTTATCTCATGATTGAACTGTTTTTGTGGATTATATACAGAGATATACTGCCATTTTTATTATATCATATAAAGGTTAGATACTATCAACATGATTTATCAGTCTTGGTATCGATCTGATCATCTTGCTGAGGTAGTGTTTGTCAGATTTCTCTGTCGTAAAGTGATTCTTTATTATTATTATTACTGCTACTATTATTATTATATTATCATTATTATTTTAAGTTTTTCATATTATATTTTGTAGAAGGAAGTTACTATGTGTATTCCAAACATAAGAGTGGGAAGCATGCTCATGAACTTGACGGTGGAATGTCTGCACAAATTGTTTGAAAATCTTCTACATGGGAGATTTTTTTTCCCTCTGGGTTTGTTTGTTTCTTTTTCAAAGATGCTATTTATTTATTTGAGAGAGAGAGGAGTGAAAAACATGTGCTAGAGGGGCAGAGGGAGAGGGAGAAGCAGGTTCCCTGCTGAACAGGGAGCCTTCCTTGGACCTGGATCATGATCCGACCCTAAGGCAGAAGCTTAACAGACTGAGCCACCCAGGTGCCTTTCTTTCTTTCTTTCTTTCTTTCTTTCTTTCTTTCTTTCTTTCTTTCTTTCTTTCTTTCTTTCTTTCTTCTTTCTAATAATAAATTTACTTTTTATTGGTGTTCAATTTGCCAACATACAGAATAACACCCAGTGCTCATCCCGTCAAGTGCCCCCCTCAGTGCCCATCACACATTCACCCCCACCCCTGCCCTCCTCCCCTTCCATCACCCCTAGTTCGTTTCCCAGATTTAGGAGTCTTTATGTTCTGTCTCCCTTTCTGATATTTCCCCCACATTTCATCTCCCTTCCCTTATATTCCCTTTCACTATTGTCTATATCCCCCAAGTGAATGAGAACATACAATATTTGTTCTTCTCTGATTAACTTACTTCACTCAGCATAATACCTTCCAGTTCCATCCACGTTGAAGGATATGGTGGTTATTTGTCATTTCTAATGGCTGAGCAAGGCCCACCTTTTTACTCTTTTCGTCTTCTGAGTCTCTCATGATATGAATGCTATTGTTTTAATGAGTGGCTGAGTTTCCATGTCTGCGTTTGTGGTCCATAAACTTCCTTGTTTTTAAGGCTTCCACTTGGGACTGCATCTCAGTTATAGCATTTTTAACGTTGGCCTGACTAGATTTTAGTTCTTTTATTCCTACAGTAAGGGATTCTCTAGTTTTCTTCTGTGCTCTTTTTCCAGCCCAGATGCTATCTTTATAATCATTGTTTTAAACTGTAGTTAGACATCATATATTTGTATTGATGGACTTCCTGGCTGTGAGTACTACCTCATGTTATTTTATGGAGGCGAATTTCTCCATCTCTTTATTTTTTCCAAGAAAAGAAAGAAGGAAGAAAAAGAAAAACAATAAAAACTGCCCTCCCAAAAAAACCACCAGATTATTTTGGCCTGGTTGTTAAAAGATTCTAAATCCCAAAATAAGAAACAAAATTAAAGTACCATGAAACTAAAAATAAGAAATATATAAGGTACATACAGAAAAATAAAATAAGGCAATTTATAAAATAGAATCATAGAAAATAAATGACAATAAAGCACAAAGTACAAAGGAAACTAGACCATACTTTCCAGGTAAAGCTGAGTCTCTACAGCCTCTGTGGTCCGACACCTTGGTGGCAGCGAGTGGTCTGTGCTGGTTTGGAGATTGGCCATGGCGCTGATTGTCAGGTGCACATCTGCCTGGGAGATGCACCTGCGGGGTCAGAGGCGGGGTGGGCGTCAGCACTTCTGGCCTCCTGTGGGCAGTGTTGTGCTGCTCCCTGAGACTCTACACTGATGGAAGGTATGCGGGTGGGGTCTCTGGGTCTTCTGACTCTGGGGCTGAGCATTCCAACCCCCAGTCTGCATGTCCTCCACAGAAGATTCCCCAAGCCCCCGGGTCTCCGCCGCTTCTCTCAGAACCCTGCTTTCTCTCTGCCCGCGTCCGAGCTTCTTTTGGTTTTGTTTTATTATCTCAGACTGTTGTGCCCAAGATTGCGAATCTGAGAAACCACCGAGAAGCCAATTCCGATGCAAACACACGAGGGACTATTTACAAGCTCAATCTTTTGTCCAAGTATACCTGACACAGCGGAGCAGGGAATTGGACCCCGAGGTGGGTTTTTGCTTAGTTTTAAGGGCTGGTCTCCGGGACCTCCAGAAGGGCTGGAGCAATTCCTCAAGTTCTGTTTACATTTTGATATGGGCCTTCAAGGGCAGTGGATCTTTTCTAATAGGGGCTTCCTGCCCTTGGCCTGGGCTCAGTTTTTATTCTATTGTGGGGCTTGCTGTGTCCAGACAATGAGCAATCAGGAAGGAAATGACGGACGTGAATCCCTTCTCAGGAGCATCACAGAGAATAAATAATGAGAATGTACCAAAGGAGCACAAGACTTGTGCACTGAGCCACATTAGGCTCTGGGAGGCCGTCCTGGGCTCATTGGTTTGGAGCCTCATCTTGTGAAAATGTCCGCAGTTCCTAAAGCCACCCTCAATTTCAATGTCATTCCTGTCAAGTCATGGTGGCAGATCCTATACATAGGAAAAAAAAACCCAAAACATCCAACAGCCCCCACAAATGACCCCGGAGAGTAAATCAGTATGGGAGAAGCAGGACAGAGCGGGACGCAGCACTTTCCTATTTCAAACGATGTCGCAGGGATCCCTGGGTGGCACAGCGGTTTGGCGCCTGCCTTTGGCCCAGGGCGCGAACATGGAGACCCGGGATCGAATTCCACGTCGGGCTCCCAGTGCATGGAGCTTGCTTCTCCCTCTGCCTGTGTCTCTGTCTCTCTCTCTGACTAATTAATTAATTAAAAAATTAAAAAAATATTTTAAAAAAATAATAAAACAAACGATGTCACAGAGACAAAGGATAAAGCAGTGTTGTCTTCGGGACTCCGCCTGGCTCCATTGGTTAAGCATCTGACTCTTGACCTCACCTCCGGTCCTGATCTCGGGGCCGTGAGTTCTAGCCCAGGGCTGGTCCATGGACGAGGCCTGATGCCTACGTAAACAAACCAGACCCACGAGGGTGGTCCCAGCATAAGCTGAAGGAGCAGAACAGAAAGTCCAGTAGGAAACGTGCTCTGATACAAATGATTTTTTAACTTAATTTAATTTAAAGCCCATTAATTAACATATAGTGTATTATACTTTCAGAGGATGAATTCAGGGATTCACCAGTTGGAGCTAACAGCAGTCCTCGTGACATCATGTGCCCTCCTTCATGCTGGTCCCCTGTTATCCCCTCCCTCGTCCCCTCCCTTGCAGCGACAATCAGTTTGTCTCCTATATATAAGAGTCTGTATTCCCTGCATCTGTTTTCATCTTATTTGTTTTTCCTTCCCTTCACAGATGTTCATCTGCTTTGCTTCTTAAATTCCAGCTATGAATGACACCACACGGTCATTCTCTTTTCTGACTGACCTATTTCACTTAAGATGATCCCTCTACTTCTATCCACGTCATTGCAAATGGCAAAATTTCCTTCTCTTTGATAGCTGAGTGCCATTCCTCTCTCTATGACCATCATCTATTTCCTATCCTCTTTATCCATCATCAGTCAGAGGGCACCGAGGCTCCTCCCACAATGTGACTACTGTGGACATGTCTGCTGTGGACATTGGGGTGCTGGTGTTCCGAGTCTCACTGCATCTGATCTTCGGAGTGAGCTCCAGGCGATACACCTGCTGGTAGCAGGGCGGCTCTATTTGTAACTTCCTGAGGGGCCTCCACACTGTTTCCAGGGCGGCTGCACCAGCCTGCTGTCCCGCCGACAGTGGAAGAGGGTTGAGTGAGTTTTACAGGACGTGGTAAAAGTCTGGTCCACATTTCATTTCGTGTCCTTTGGGCTCCAATTCCTTCTCCTTAAGTATTTTTGAGGAACCCAGGTGTTGGGCTACTTTTCAGTGAGATGTTTCCGAAGCTAACAGGCCCCAGCTGGAGCCTGGAAGGAGGCAGATGTGGGCCCAGGGCTGGGCAGGTGCCTCCTGCACAGCCTCCTGTAGCATCTGAGCATCCCGCAGGGGGCGCCCGAGCCCAGGCACTGCACAGGGGGCACTCATGCGCAGTAGGCGTCCTCTGCCTCCAGTAACAGGAGCCAGCCTGTGCTGGGGAGGCCTGAGGAAGACGGGGGGACATATCCACGCTGATGAGCACAGCCTCCTCAGAGCCTGTGGGGAGTCTTCAAGGGGATATTGCTCAGCGTTCACGCTGACAGGAGTCCCAGTCTCCTCACGACACACGGTGAAGCTTCAGGAAGATGTGGGTCCACATCCACCCTGACAGGAGCCCCTGGACCGCTTCAGGACCTCCCAGGAGGCTTCAGGAAATAGTTGGCCCACACCCACCCTGAGAGTAGCCCCTGGGCTGCCTCAGGACCCACGGGGAGTCTTCAGTAAGATGTGGGCCCGCATCCACGCTGACAGGAGCACCTGGGCCACGTCAGGACATGCGGGGAGGCTTCTGAAACATGTGGCGCTGCGACCACTCTGGCAGGAGCTAATGGGCCCCTCAGGACATAAGTTGAGTCTTCTGGTAGCTGGGGGCCGCATCCACAGTGACAGGAGCCTCCGCCACCTTAGAACCTGCGGTGACGCTTCAGGAGGACGTGGGGCCATGTCCACACAACCAGACGCTGATGTCCTCAGGACCCCCGGTGTAGACATTGGGAAATATCGGGATGCGTCCATGCGGACAGAAGACCCCAGCCTTGTCAGAGACTGTGGTGAGGCCTAAGAAAAATGTGGATGCTGAATCCACACTGACAGGAGTCTCTGGCCTCCTAAGGACCCACTGTGAATGATTGGGATGATTTGGGGCCACGGCCATTCTTACAGAGGCCCCCAGCCTCCTCAGGTCTTATGGTGAGGCTGAGGAAATTCTGGGGCCACGTCAAGTCTGAGAGGACCCCCGTCCTCCTCAGGACCTGCACTTTGGCTTCAGGACACATGGGGCTGCGTCTAGGCTGACAGGAACCCACAGCCTCCTCAGGACTTGCGGTGAGTTTTCAGGGGACATGGGGCCATGTCCAGGCTGACAGGAGCCCCCGGCCTCCTGAGAAACTGCTGTGAGGCTTCCAGAGGATGTGAGGAATACTCCACAGTGACAGGAGACCTGGCGTACTCAGGACCTGCTGACTATGACTCTGGAACACGTGGAGCCACGTCCACGCTCACAGGAGCCCGGCGTACTCAGGACCCCCTGGAGGACACTGGAGGCGCCATTGTGGACCTCGTCCATGTCAGAAGGGACTCCTCAAAACCATAGGGTAAGTGAATGGGTAGAATGAATGGTATGGTCAGGGGAGGGGAGGCAGTTTGTTGTTAGGCCTAGGGGTTAGTCATGTTAGGGGTCAGTCATTATGCTTATGGTTATGGATTAGAGGTTAGGGTGAGGGATAAGGGTAAGGGTAAGTGGTTAGGAGTTACGATGGGGGTTTGGGTTAGGGACAGGAGTTAGAGTTAGGGTTAGGGTTTAGACTTTAGTGATTAGGGCAGGAGATTAGGAGTTGGGGTTTGGGTTATGGTTAGAGTTAGGGTTGGGCTAGATTTGCAGTTAGGGTTACAAGTTAGGGTGTGAGTTAGTGTTAGTGTTTAGGGTTAGGGGTTAGAGTTAAAGTTAGGGCTAGGTTTAGGGTTAGGGTGAGGGTTAGGTTTAGGATAGGGGTTAGGGCTAGGGTTAGGTTTAGTGTTTGTTTAGGGGTTAGGGTTAGGGGCAGGTCAGGGTCAGGGTACGGTTTTGGAAAAGGGTAAGAGGGTTAGGCAGTGTGTTAGGGATTAGTTTTAGGGTACAGTTTAGTGTACAGTTTGGGGTATGAGATAAGATTAGTATTAGAGGGTTAGGGTTAGTGTACAGGTTAAGGTTAGGATTAGGATTTGAGTACATTAAGATAAGGTTAGCGTTAGAGGTTATGGTTAGGGTTAGATTTAAGGTAAGGGTCAGAGTTAAGGGTTTAGAATAGGTTTAAGTGTTAGGGTGAGGGCTGGCAGGAAGGTTCAGTCAATGTGTTTCGGTCTTGGGGTTTGTGTTTGGTTTTTGATTAGTGATAGTTCTTGTTTAAGGATGACCTTAACATTAGGCTTAAGTGTATGGTTAGGGTTATGTCTGTGTATGGTTAGAGTTTGTGTCTTGGCATGTGCCTGCACTGGGAATCCTAGCATCTTGGGTAGTTTAGTTTTATGACCTCTATTTAGGTTTCAGGTTCCAAGATAGCCTGACGCCACCAAGTCAGTGGCCTCCCCAGAGAATTAAAATCCAGGCTTCTGCTGGGGTGAGAAGGCATGGCAGGCTTCTCCTGAGCTGAGCTAAGGAGGGGATTTGTGGCTCTAAAGACTCTTTATTTGGATTTTCAG
This sequence comes from Canis lupus familiaris, assembly GCF_011100685.1. NCBI lineage: Eukaryota > Metazoa > Chordata > Mammalia > Carnivora > Canidae > Canis > Canis lupus. The sequence continues at coordinate 77,652 of NW_023330400.1, forward strand.
TTGCCTTTCTGATTTTATCTCTTGTGCGCACATGTTTCCTTTATACTACCAATTATTATTTTAAAGTTTTACTTGAATTCCTCTTTGTAAACACAGTATGATATAGTTTCAGGTTTACCACATAGTGATTCAACCCTTGAATACAACGCCTGGTACTGGTCAGAGGTGACCTCCACTATCCCCATCCCCTGATTCCCCATCCCCCCCACCTTCCTCTGGTATTGATTTCTTTATTCTCTGTGACTAAGAGTGTGTTTTTTTTTGTTGTTTGCTTCTCTCATCCCCCCCCCTCTGCCCCTTTGCCAGTTTGTTTGGTTTCTTAAAATTCACATGTGAATGCAATTGTATGGTATTTGGTATCTGTCTTTCTCTGACTGAGTTCATTTAGCATAAGTGTCTTCCACTTCTCGCACGTCATTGTAAATGGCTTCATTTCATCCTTCCTGATGACTGAGTGATGTCGCAGTGTGTATATTTACCACATCGTCTCTGCCCATTCATCTGTCGATGGACATCTGGGGTGTATACACAGTTTTGCTGTTGTTGATAATGCTTCTACCAACACTTGGCTGCGTGTTCCTCTTCAAATCTACTAAACTACTTTTGTATCCTCGGGGTAAATATCTAGCTGTGCAATTTTGGAATCGTAGGGTAGCTCTATTTTTATCTTCTTTTAAAAAGAATTTTTTTATGATAGAGGGAGAGGCAGAGACACAGATAGAGGGAGAAGCAGGCTACATGCCCCGGGAGCACGATGTGGAATTCGATCCCGGGGCTCCAGGATCAGGCCCTGGGCGAAAGGCAGGCGCCAAACCACTGCGCACCCAGGGATCCCCTATTTTTAACTTCTCGAGGACCCTCCAGACTGTTTTCCACAGTGGCTGCACCTTTATTTATGTATTCATGAGAGACACAGAGAGTCAGAGTTATTGGCAGAGGGAAAATGAGGCACCATGGGGGAGCCTGATGTGGGACGTGATTCCCCCAGGATCATGACATGAGCCAAAGCAGATGCTAAAACACTGAGGCAACCAGGTGCCTTGCTGATTCAATTTCTTTGCTAGTTATGGGTGTGTTCATATTTTCTATTTTTTCTATTTCAGTTTTGCTCGTTTGCACATTTCTAAGGATTTGTCCATTTCTTCCAGGACTCCCAGTTTGTTAGCATATCATCTTTCATAGTATTCCCTTATAATTGTCTAATTTTTCTGGTGTTGATTGTGATCTCTCTTCTCTCATTTGTGATTTTATTTATTTAGGTCTTTTCTCTTTTCTCGTTGATAAGGCTGACTAAGGCTTGATCCATTTTATTAATTATTTTGAAGAACCAGCTCTTAGTTTCATTATTCCATTCTACTGTTTTGTTTTTTTCTGCATTGTTTATTTCTTCTCTCGTCTTTATTTTTTCCCTTCTTCTGTAGGCTTTAGGCTTTGTTTGCTATTCCTTTTCCAGCCTATTGGGCGTAGGGTTAGGTTGTGTATTGGAGACTTCTTGTTTCTTGAGATAGGCCTGGATTGCTATGTATTTCCCTCTTAGGATTGCCTTTGCAACATCCCAGAGGTTTGGAGAAACGTTTTCATTTTCATTTGTTTTAAATTTGATCTTTAATTTCCTGGTTGCTCCATTCATTCTCTAGTAGGATGTTCATAATCTCCACGTATTTTTGGTCTGTCCAATTTTTTTCTTACTGTCGACTTCGAGTTTCATAGAGTCATGGTCTGAAAATGTACAGGGTGTGATATCACCCTTCTTCTACCTGTTGTACCTGTTGAGGGCTGATTTGTGGGCCATGATATGATCTGTTCTGGAGAATGTCCCATGTGCACTTGAAAGGAATGTGTATTCTGCTTTAGGAAGAAATGTTCAGACTATATCTGTTGAGTCCCTGTGGTCCAGTGTGTCAAGACTATTGTTCCCCTGTTGATTTTCCGCATAGACGATTGGTCCATTGCCATAAGTGGGTAGGTTTTAAAATCCCCTGTCATTGTATTATTATCAGTGAGTTCCTGTATGTGTGTTGTTAATTGGTTTCTAGATTTACGTACTCCCATGTTGGCAGCATCAGTATTTAGTTGTTTGAACTTTTTTTTAAAATAAATTTATTTTTTATTGGTGTTCAATTTACCAAACAACAGAATAACACCCAGTGCTCATCCCGGCAAGGGACCCCCTCAGTGTCCTTCACCCATTCACCCGCACCCCCCGCCCTCCTCCCCTTCCAGCATCCCTTGTTCCTTTTTCAGAGTTAGGAGTCTTTATGTTCTGTCTCCCTTTCTGATATTTCCCACACGTTTCTTCTCCATTCCCTTATATTCCCATTCACTGTTATTTATATTAACTAATTGAATGAGAACATACGTTTGTCCTTCTCCGATTGACTTACTTCACTTAGTATAATACCTTCCAGTTCCATCCACGTAGAAGCAAATGGTGGGTATTTGTTGTTTCTAATGGCTGAGTAATATTCCATTGTATACAAAAACCACATCTTCTTTATCCATTCATCTTTCGATGGACACCATGGCTCCGTCCACAGTTTTGGTATTATGGACATTCTTGCTAAAAACATCGGGGTGCAGGTGTCCCGGCATTTCATTGCATCTGAATACTTTGGGTAAATCCCCAAGAGTGTAATTGCTGGGTCATAGGGCAGGTCTATTTTTAACTCTTTGAGGAAACTCCACACAGTTTTCCAGAGTGGCTGCACCAGATCACATTCCTACCAACAGTGTAAGAGGGTTCCCTTTTCTCCGCATCCTCTCCAACATTTGTGGTTTCCTGCCTTGTTCATTTTCCCCATGCTCACTGGTGTTAGGTGGTATCTCATTGTAGTTTTGATTTGTATTTCCCTGAGGCAAGTGATGCACAGCATTTTCTCATGTGCATGTTGGCCATGTCTATGTCTTCGTCTGTGAGATTTCTGTTCATGTCTTTTGCCCATTTCATGAATGGATTGTTTGTTTCTTTGGTGTTGATTTTAAGAATTTTTTATAGATCTAGGAAACTAGCCCTTTATCTGATACGTCATTTGCAAATATCTTCTCCCATTCTGTAGGTTGTCTTTTAGTTTTGTTGACTGTATCTTATGCTGTGCAAAAGCTTCTTATCTTGATGAAGTAACAATAGCTGATTTTTGCTTTTGTTTCTTTTGCCTTTGTGGATGAATCTTGCAAGAATTTACTGAGGCCGAGTTCAAAAAGGGTGTTGCCTGTGTTCTCCTCTAGGATTTTGATGGACTCTTGTCTCACATTTAGATCTTTCATCCATTTTGAGTTTATCTTTGTGTATGGTGAAAGAGAGTGGTCTAGTTTCATTCTTCTGCATGTGGATGTCCAATTTTCCTACCACCATCTATTGAAGAGATTGTCTTTCTTCCAATGCATAGTCTTTCCTCTTTTATCGATTATTAGTTGACCATAAAGTTCAAGGTCCACTTCTGGGTTCTCTATTCTGTTCCATTGATCTATGTGTCTGTTTTTGTGCCAGTTCCACACTGCCCTGATGACCACAGTTTTGTAGTACAACATGAAATCTGGCATTGTGATGCCCCCAGATATGGTTTTCTTTTTTAAAATCCCCCTGGCTATTCGGGGTCTTTTCTAATTCCACACAAATCTTGAAATAATTTGTTCTAACTCTCCGAAGAAAGTCCATAGTATTTTGATAGGGATTGCATTAAGCGTGTACATTGCCCTGCGTAACACGACATTTTCACAATATTAATTCTGCCAATCCATGAGCATGGTATATATTTCCAACTCTTTGTGTCTTCCTCAATTTCTTTCTGAAGCATTCTATAGTGTTTATGGTTTCGATCTTTACCTCCTTGGTTAGGTTTATTCCTAGGTATCTTATGCTTTTGGGTGCAATTATAAATGAGATTGACTCCTTAATTTCTCTTTCTTCAGACTCATTGTTAGTGTATAGAAATGCCATTGATTTCTGGGCAATTACTTTGTATCCTGCAATGCTACCAAATTGCTGTATGAGTTCTAGCAATCTTGGCATGGAGGCTTTTGTGTTTTCTAGGTAGAGTATCATGTCATCGGTGAAGAGGGAGAGTTTGACTACTTTTTGGCCAATTTGAATGCCTTTAATGTCTTTTTTGTCTGATTGCTGAGACTAGGACTTCCAGTACTATTTTGAATAGGAGTGGTGAGAGTGGACATCCTTGTCTTTTTCCTTATCTTAGGGGAAAGGCTCCCAGTGCTTCCCCATTGAGAATGATATTTGTTGTGGGCTTTTCGTAGATGGCTTTTAAGATGTCGAGGAATGTTCCCGATATCCCTATGCTCTGAAGGGTTTCCATCAGCAATGAATACTCTGTTTTGTCAAATGCTTTCTCTGCATCTAATGGGAGGATCATATGCTTCTTGGTTTTTCTCTTGCTGATATGATGAATCACATTGTTTGTTTGACGAGTGTTGAATCAGCCTTGTGTCCCTGGGATAAATCCTATTCTTTCATGGTGAATAATTTTCTTAATGTACTGTGGGATCCTATTGGCTAGTATCTTGTTGAGAATTTTTGCATCCATGTTCATCAGGGCTATTGGTCTGTATTCTCCTTTTTGGTGGGGTCTTTGTCTGGTTTTGGAATTAAGGTGATGCTGGCCTCATGGAACGAATTTGGAAGTACTCCATCTCTTTCTATCTTTCCAAACAGCTTTAGTAGGAGAGGTATGGTTTCTTCTTTAAACGTTTGATAGAATTCCCCTGGGAAGCCATCTGGCCCTGGTCTTTTGTGTCTTGGGAGGTTTTGGATGACTGCTTCAATTTCCTCTCTGGTTATTGGTCTGTTCAGGTTTTCTATGTCTTCCTGTTCCAGTTTGGTAGTTTGTGGCTTTCCGGGAATGCGTCCATTTCTTCTACATTGTGTAATTTATTTCCGTATAGCTGTTCATAATATGTTTTTAAAATCGTTTGTATTTCCTTGGTTTTGGTAGTGATCTCTCCTTTCTCATTCATGATTTTATTCATTTGAGTCTTCTCTCTCTTCTTTTTAATAAGACTGGCTAATGTTTTATGTATGGTATTAATTCTTTCATAGAACCAACTCCTGGTTTTGTTGATCTGTTCCACATTTCTTCTGGTCTCAATTTCCTTTGAGGTCTGCTCGAATTTTAATTAACTCTCTTATTCTTTTGGGTGTAGGATCTATCTGCTGTTTTTTTCTCTAGCTGCTTTATGAGGTAGGTTAGCTTTTGTATTTCCATTCTTCCCAGTTTTTGAATGGATGCTTCTATTGTGATGTATTTCCCCCTTAGGACTGCTTTGGCTGCATCCCAAAGATTTTGAATGGTTGTATCTTCATTCTCATTAGTTTCCATGAAACTTTTTAATTGTTGCTCAATTTCCTGGTTGACCCTTTCATCTTTTAGTAGGATGGTCCTTAACCTCCACGTGTTTGAAGTCCTTCCAAACTTCTTGTTGTGATTTAGTTCTAATTTCAAGGCATATGGTCTGAGAATATGCAGGGGACGATCTGAATCTTTTGGTATCGGTTCAGATGTGATTTGTGACCCAGTATGTGGTCGATTCTGGAGAAAGTTCCATGTACACTTGAGAAGAACGTTTATTCAGTTCAGTTTGGATGTAAAGTTCTATAGATTTCTGTGAAATCTATCTGCTCCAGTGTATCATTTAAAGCTCTCGTTTCTTTGGAGATGTTGTGCTTAGAAGACCTACCGAGGGTAGAAAGAGCTAGATTGAAGTCACCAAGTATAAGATAATAATTATCTAAGTATTTCTTCACTTTCATTATTAATTGGTTTGAATATTTGGCAGCTCCCACATTCGGGGCATTTATATTGAGGATTGTTAAGTCGTCTTATTGGATAGATCCTTTAAGTACGATTTAGTGTCCGTCTTCATCTCTCACTACAATCTTCGGTGTAAATTTTAGTTTACCTGATATAAGGATGGCTACCCCTGCTTTCTTTTGAGGACCATTTGAATGGTAAATGGTTCGCCAACCCATTATTCTCAGATTGTACGTGTCCTTCTGTCTAATATGAGTCTCTTCTATACAGCAAATAGATGGATCCTGCTTTTTTATCCAGTTTGAAACCCTGCACCTTTGATGGGGTCATTAAGCCCTTTCACATTCAGGGTTACTATCGACAGATATGATTTTGGTGTCATCATGATATCTATTCAGTCCTTGTTTTTGTGGACTGTTCCACTGAACTTCTTCTTAAAGGGGAATTTTAAGAATCCCCCTTAAAATTTCTTACAGACCTGGTTTGGAGGTCACATATTCTTTCAGTTCCTGCTTGTCTTGAAAGCTCTTTATCTCTCCTTCCATTTTGAATGAGAGCCTTGCTGGATAAACTATTCTTGGTTGCATGTTCTTCTTATGGAGAACCCTGAATATATCCTGCCAGCCCTTTCTGGGCTGCCAGGTCGCTGTGGAGACGTCTGCTGTTACCCTAATGCTCCTCCCCATAAAGTTCAGGATTTTCTTGTCTCTTGCTGCTTTAAGGATCTTCTCTTTATCTTTGGAATTTGCAAGCTTCACTATTAAATGTCAAGGTGTTGGACACGTTTTATTGATTTCGGGGGAGATCTCCTATTTCCTGGATCTGAATGCCTGTTTCCCTTCCCAGATTAGGAAAATTTTCAGCTATGATTTGTACCAATACATATTCTGGCCCTCTGTCCATTTCGGCACCCTTGGGAACCCCAATTTCACATAGGTTTTTCTTTCTCAGGCTGTCGTTTATTTCCCTTAATCTGTCTTCCTGGTCTTTTACTTGTTTGTCTCTGTTTTCCTCAGTTTCCCTCTTTGCCATCAACTTGTCTTCTATGTCACTCACTCGTTCTTCCACCTCATTAACCCTGGTCATTAGGACTTCTAGTTTGGATTGCATCTCATTCAATTGATTTTAATTTCGGCCTGATTGGATCTAAATTCTGCAGTCATGAAGTCTCTTGAGTCCTTTATGTTTTTTTCTAGAGCCACCAGTAGCTGTATAATAGTGCTTCTGAATTGTTGTTCTGACATTGAATTGTAATCCAGATTTGTAACTCTGTGGGAGAGCGGACTGTTTTTTTCTTTTTAAGTGATGTTTTCCTTCTAGTCACTTTGCTCAGTGCAGAGGGGCCAAAAAGAAGTTGTATTGGGAAAAGGAGAAAAAGAGAGGAGAGAAAGAAGGAAAGAGAAGAGGAAAAGAAAAGGAAAAAGGAAGGAAAAAAGCAAAAAAGAGAATAAAATGAGAAAGAAAAAGAAAGAAAGGGGGGGAAATGGTGGGGGAAGCAATCAGAAATAAAAAAAAAACACGGGGGAGTATCTTCTGATTCTGTATACTTTAAGTCCCTTGACTTCCCCTGGAACTTGTCTGTTTAGTTGGTATTGTGTGGGAGGGTCATATTGTGCTGATTTTCAGGTGTTAGCCCTTGGGGGATCTCCTCTCTCCCTGCCTGGTGAAACGCTCAGTGGGGCTTGTTTACCCCGTGACACCCAAGGAGGAACAACCCCAGTGGCAGCGGCCATATCTGAAAACTTGTATTCAGCCCCCGCCATAACTCCAGAGCAGTCCATCTGCGGGGCCTGGAACCTCCGGTGTGGGGCTGCTGATCTGCTCAGCTCTGGGCAGGTGCGTCCTTGCTGTCCTGGGCCTTCCAGGCCTCTGCCTGTCCCGGGGGAGGCCGAATCCTGGGCTGTTTCCCGGGGCCCCGTGCTCTGGGGCCTTTGCTGTTGGATTCTCGCTCCCGGCTGCGCAGCCGCCTCTCCACAAAGCCTCCGCCCCAGCCCTTATGAGCTGCTCCTGGAGCCATGAGCCCCCTCCACACGGAGCCTCTTCCTCTGCCCTAGGCACCGCTGCCTAGCTGCTCCCAGGGACCCGCAGCCCTCTCCACAGAGAGCCACCGCCCGAGCCCCTCAGAGCTGCTCCTGGGTCATGCATGTGCCCTGCAGCCCTTCAGGAGCTCGATGCACTCTCTTGGGAGTGCAGGTGTCTGTTAGTGTCCCATGGAGCCCGAGGGTATCCCCGCCCTCCTGGGGTCCTGCTCTGAATCCCTGCAGGCCCATTCCACCCTGGAAGATTGGTGCAGTTCCTGATTCTCTGGGACAGAGCTCTCCTGACCCGGGGGCACACGGTCTGGCCTTAGCTCGGCTCCTCATGGGGCCCATCCCCCTTGGATGCCTTTTGTTTCTTTATTTCTTTTTCCCATCTTCCTACCTTGATAGTTCCACAGACTTTTTTCACTGTAGCATTAGATCTGGTCTCTGTTTAAATCTCAGGCCGAATTCGTAGATTTTCAGGATGACGTGAAGGTTATCTAGGTAATTTTGTAGGGATAGGTGACTTGGGGACCCTACTCTTCCGCCATCTTGCCCCTCCTCCTGTATGTTGCCTTTTAGCGTTGGTTGTTTCCTTCACTTTGCAGAAGCTTTTCAATTTGATGAAGTCCCAATAGGATGTTTGCTTTTGTTTCCCTCACCTCAGAGGCATATCTAGAAAGAACATCCAATGGCCAATATCAAAGATGTTGCTGCCTATCTTTTCTTCTTTGTATAGTTTCAGGTCTCACATTTAGGTCTTTCATCCGTTTTGAATTTATTTTTTATATATATGGTGTAAGAAAGTGGTCCAGTTTCATTCTTCTGCATGTGGCTGCCTGGTTTTCCAAACACCATTTGTTCTTATCCTGGGGTCAGGGTTAGGGTTTGTTGAAGAGACTGTCTTTGTGCCATTGGATATTCCTTCCTGCCTTGTTGTCCATTTTTGGAAAATAGATACATGTTTGTATCTTGTTTCTTTCCATTCTGTTCTATTGATCTAAGTGTCTCCTGTTGGGAGATCCCTGATTGCTGATTCAATTTCTTTGCTGGTTAACTGTTCAAATTTCTTATTTCTTCATTTTTCATTTTTGTGTGTGTGTGTATATATATATATATGTATATCTAGGAATTGATCAATTTCTTCCAGGTTCTAGGTTTCTGGCATAGAATTTTTCATCATATTCTCTTATTATCATTTGTATTTCTGTAGTGTTGGTTGTTATTTCTCTTTTCTCATTTGTGATTTTATTTGGGTCCTTTCTCATCTTTTTATCTTTTGTCTTTTTTAAAGATTTTATTTATGTATTCATGAGAGTCACAGAGAGGCAGAGGTATAGGCAGAGGGAAAATGAGGCTCCATGCAGGGAGCCTGATGTGGGACATGATTCCCCAGGACACCGGGATCATGACCTTAGCCAAAGCACATGCTCATCATGCCCCCCCCTCCATAGGATGCTTCCTGCCCCTCTGCGCTCCTTTTTGGAACCCAGCAGGCACATCTCCGTGCCTCCAGCACCTCTGCAATTATAGCTTATAGCGTCTTCCATGTATCCTATTGGGGACCACACCGTCGTGTATGTAAGCATCCAACTGCTGTTTGACAACATTGGGGGATTCCGACTTTTGTTGGTTTTGGGGTGTGTGTGTGTCTATTACATGCAGCTATCATGTGCAGCTATCTGATCCTCTGGCTGGGTAACCCAAACACCGATATGGTTGGCACAACATCTTTTCTGGTGCTGGCACTGGGCGGCTCTCCTGGCTGACCCAAGGCTCGCTCGTGCAGTGACTTTCCACTGGAGGGTCAGGTGTGCTGGAAGGTCCGGCTCCGCCACATTCCTATGTCCGGCAGTGGGTCCCACTGTGCCCCGGCTGCTTCTCTTCTCCCCGATGCCTCTCCAGCAGGGAGCCAGACCTTGGGGCCACCCTGGGGGGATCTCAGAGGAGCCGGGTGCACATTACGGGGAGCCATGAAGCTGGAGTAGGGGTGGTGATGGGGCTGTGGTTCCTCGGTACCCTGTGCTGCCTGGCCATCATGCCGAGCCCCATGCTCACCCAGCCCCTACTCACTAGGGCGAGGAGGGTGCCCTCTACACGCTGGTGTGAGAGATCCAGCACCACGAGGTTTGCACAGTGAGTCTACATGGTGAGGGTGGCCCAGGTGCATGAGCTGCAAGTGTGGGACCCAGGAAATTTAACAAAAATCCCCTACCCCTGTACAAGCAGAGCAGGACTGATTCTATTTAGTGCTACACCCGCCACTTCCCCTATGACCCCCACATGACCTGCTTATGGCTTAAGGCGCTGCCCAACCCAGTCAAGCCACTCGGCACACCCTAATCAGAAATCTGCTCATAAGAATGTAACCCTGCTTTGTGCCCACCAAAACTGCGGGCCGTTTCTGAACAAAGTAATATGCCAGGTCAAGTGGATCCCATAAGGTAAGGTGGATTTCAATCGGCCACCTGCATGTGGACCGACATGACTGTGCAACTTTCTGTGTATCCCAAGGGCCACTGGGATAAAAGCTATAAAGCTTTATAAAGCTTATATAAAGCTATATAAAGCTGCTACGCCTCTTAGTCTCAGGGTCTAAATCCCTGCTCCGCTGTGTCAGGTGCACTTTGACTCAAACTCCAGCTTGTAAAGATATCCTCGGGAGTTTTCATCGGTGTCGGCTCATCGGTGGTTTCTTGTATTTGCAATCTTGGGCACAACACAAGGGCCTGCTGTCCTGACATCCCTTACTGGGTCCCACTGACCACCTCGCAGGCCCTCTGTTCCCCAGGCACACAGGCACAGAGATGCGGGGATGGCAGGAAGTGCCCCAGAAACCAGCCAGCCCCAGGCCCCTTGACAGAGGGAGCACAGACCTCCCAGGTCGCTTTACACAGACCCTGGTGACCTGAGGCTCCCTGGCTGTCACTCTGTCCCAGGCCCTCCTGGCCCATGGGGCACAGGCTGAGTCCCAGTATAGTCTGTGGGGTCATGACCCTGGTGTCTGGCCGCCCCTGGAAGGCACATGGGTACGTCAACTGTGTGTGTCTTGCAGTGCCCAAGCAGGGGCTATTTGGGGCCTGGATGTTGCCCCCTCCTCCTCTCTGTGGGTCTCTCCATGTCCCGTGCACAGAGTTCTGGGAGACACAGAAACAGGCTGGCTGTGCATTTTCACATCACAACACTTTATTGATATTCTACAGCAAATGGGCTCAGAGCCCAGGGTGCACGCCTTCCCCTGGGGAAGGAGACCATTCTGTCCTTTAGGAGAGGGCAAGAATCACATGGGTGGTGATGCGAGTGCTGGAGTCACCCACCTGGGAGCATGTGTGGACTCCGGGTGGGGGCGTGTATCCTGAGGTTTTAGCCTTAGAGATGGTTCTGAGGACAGCAGAGCTGACCTTGACCTGTAGCTCATGGGTTCCTAGCTGGGTCCCTGCAGGGCAGCTGGACCCTAGCCTCTGGGCCCCTGGGGCCCCAGCAACTGGAAGAACCTGCCTCCTGGTGTGGGTGTGGGTGGGGCCCACCAGCCTACCTCTGCTCTCCCCAACCTTTGGTGTCCCGGGATCCCCAGGGCTGCTCTAGTTCAGTGACCTGGATCTGTGGGGCACGCCAAGGGCCCAGGAGGCCACATAAAGCTGTGAGAGGGCTCGTTCAGCATGGGGCCAGAATCCAGGCCTGGACAGGGCTATGGGGGGCTGGATCCCATTAGTCTTTTTGTTGGGCCTGGGGCGGGGGCTCAAATCACACCCACCCTCACAGAGCCCGGGGTCAGGCCAGTCCTGATCCCCCTGGGTTAGGGGCTGGTGTCCTGTGCAGGGTGTGCCGCCCTCCAGGATGGCCAGTGGGCAGAGGCAGGGCACAGTGCTTCCTCTGCACCACTCACCTGCACAAACCCTGTCTGGGGCTCCCTGTCTTCCCTCCTCCCTGCAACTCCTGGGTACTCTATGGGACACACGGGCTTCTGAAGGGAGTAGGGTATCCAGAGAAACCCTGGGAGGCTGAGCATGTCCCACAGGGTGCACCTGCACCGGGTCCTTGCTGAGCGCTGATGGTGTGGGGATGGATGGTGTGGGGGCACGGGTATGATGGTGGTGGAATGTGGGGGATTGTGTAGGGGGGATGGTGTTGTGGTATAGAGTGGGTGGGGATTATGTGGGGCTGTGTGGGTTTGAGGGGGATGGTGTAGGTGGGATGCCATTGAGGATGATGATGTAGGTGGATGGAGTGGCAGTGGGGAATGAGGGAGATGTCGTGGGGGGCCTGCGGACACAGGGCATCCCCTTCCTCTAAGATGCACAAGGAGTAGTCTACACTTAAAGGAGACTCCAATCTGGGGTTTGCTGTGACACCAGCCCCTGGGGTCGGGTGTGGTCAGTGAATGGCCCTGGCTGGGCCAGGGCATTATCTGGGGTTCATCATACTATGTGTGTTTTCAAATTGCAAATTGTCTCAAATAAAATGCATAGAACTTAGAAACATGTAAAGCACCGAGAGTGGGTGTCACTCTGACCCGTTCGACCCTCATGGGATAGAAGTGTGTCCTGCTCCCGCCATGGCCATTCTGCCTGGCACCCTGGTTCGGTTCCTTCCCCCCATGTCCCCACCCCATCCCCTGCTTCTCAGGGGTCGTCCCTCACCCCTTTGGGGTTCAGCTCCCATGGCAATCCCTGGAGGCCCCATCCTGGTGGCCTCCTCATCCCCGAGGCCCTGAGTGTGGGGGCACAGAGGTCATCCCCAACACCCTACCATGGAGCGATGTGTTGTTGGCTGCTGTTCTGCCCCCCGCCTCAGAAGTCCCATTTTCCCTACCCGGAATGCCCCGGTTTTCCCTGGGTCCTGATCCCCCCTGGACCCTCAACCTCACCCTACCCCGTAGTAGTCCCAAAATATGATGTGACTGCTGAACGTCCTGTTGATATCCAGATCCACCTGCGTGATGTCCCTGGAGGAGACCAGGGCCTCCTCCTTCATTTCCTGTGGGAATACCGGGTGGAGGAGCTGGCATCAGGGACACAGACCCGGACCTGTCACCAGGTGCTCTCCTGGGCAGGGAGCCCTGGGGCCACCATGGTAGTGTGTCCTGCCAAAACCTCCTTCCTTCCTCTGGGAGGCTGGGGAGGGCGGAAAGTGCTCACCGTGCCTGTGGAACTGTGTGAGGGCCTGTGCCGAGCTGTTTTGGGCGGGGACGTGACTGAGGGTCAGCATGGGTGGGAGGGGACAGGGGGTCAGTCCAGGTGGGGAGGGGTCATGGGGGTGTTGTGCCCAAGATGGCGAATCCGAGAAACCACTAAGGAGCCGACACCGATGCAAACACACGAGGGTTGTTTTACAAACTCGAGCATGGGTTCAAGTATATGCCACACAGCGGAACAGGGACTTGGACCCTGAGGAGGGTTTTAGATTAGATTTAAGGGCTGGGCTTGGGGACCTCCAGAAGGGCTGGAGGAATTCCTCAAGTTCTGTTTACTTTTTGATATGCGGCCTTCAAGGGTATTGAGCTCTCTTCTCATTCTAAATCTTTTTTAAATTTTTATTTATTTATGATAGTCACAGAGAGAGAGAGAGAGAGAGGCAGAGACATAGGCAGAGGGAGAAGCAGGCTCCATGCACCGGGAGCCCGACGTGGGGTTCGATCCCGGTCTCCAGGATCGCGCCCTGGGCCAAAGGCAGGTGCCAAACTGCTGGGCCACCCAGGGATCCCTCTCTTCTCATTCTAATTGGGGTTTCCAGCCCTTTGCTTAGGCTCAGTTTTTATTCTATTGTGGGGCTTTCTAAGACATTAAGCTGTAAACTTTGTTTTTTTACAGTAACTGAAGTAATGCAAATTTCAGCTCTTCTTCACAGGGGCCTGGGATTGCTGGAGTTGTGCTAATACTGAACTTAAAGTAGAATGGCCATAAAGTTCTCGGCCTCCACGCAACCCGTCCCATCCTATCTAGCTCATGCCGCTCTCTCTGGAGCTCCTAAGAGAGAAATTGCAAATGACCTCAGCGTGGCTACCTGTGTTGGGGGACAGGCCCAGGGATTTGAGATCAGGAAGACATGGGGCTTTGGCGTCCCAGCTGTGCAGCAGGATTCCATGCTGCAGACTCTTATTCCCTAAGGCTATCTTGACAACTGACTTTGTACGTAGAAAAGTTCTCCTTTGTCTTTAAAAGTGCAGGAGCGAGTTAAAGCATTTTTCTCTCCCCATCTGATTGCTCAGATTCCACTCTCAGACATATTTCCTGTTTCCAGGATAATTTACTATCCATAATACTATGGTTAAAATATTCTGACACAAGTAATTCAAAGGGATGAGGGTTTCTCATCTCTTTCTTCACAGCTCAGTCACTCATCAGGAAATGCATCTTTATGGATTTGGAAATAATTGAGAGACATTAATACCAATGGTCCTATTATTATGTGAAGGATTCTTCCCAGAGATTCTTCCCCTGTTTCAACTGACACTGAAACACTATGAACTCTTTGGAAGTCAAATGTCAAGGAAATAAATGTTATACATTGCTAATTTTAAATGCACTTGCAATATGGTGTCTATTATAATAGAAGTATTTTTATCTGATTTTTGCTATTTATTATCCTTTACTGCTTTTCAGGTTGAGAAGGCATTATGCGTGTTCATAAGTGTTTTTCTTTGCTTCTGATATAAAATTCTTACTTTGTTCCCATCGAAGGAACTTTTTAAGAATAAGGCAACAGATAATTCAACGATTCGTAAAATGTCTTCACACTGGAGCCTGATTCATTTAAGTCAATTTTCAAATTAAATCTTATTTCTTAGAAAGAAAACAAAGATTTATAGGGAAATTGAGAAGATAGTACAGAGAATTCTCATGCACTTGCACTCAATTTCTCCAATTATTGATATCTTATATCAGTACGGTACAAATATTAGCTAATGAATCAATATTAAAATTTTCGCAATAACCAAAGACCATACTTTATTCAGATTTCCTTAGTTTTTGCTAAATCACCATCCCTCATACCACACTCCATTTGTCTTCATGTTTTCTTAGGCTCTGGATTGTGACAGTGTTTCAGCCTTTCCTTGTTGTTGTTGAACTGGAACACTTTGAGAAGTAGAGTATTTTGTAAAATTTTCCTCAGTTGGGACATGTCTGTTGTTTATCTCATGATTGAACTGTTTTTGTGGAGTATATACAGAGATATACTGCCATTTTCATTATATCATATAAAGGATAGATAGAATCAACATGATTTATCAGTCTTGGTATCGATCTGATCATCTTTCTGAGGTAGTGTTTGTCAGGTTTCTCCGTAGTAAAGTGATTCTTTATTATTTTATTATTATTATTATATTATCATTATTATTTTAAGTTTTTCATATTATATTTTGTAGAAGGAAGTTACTATGTGTATTCCAAACATAAGATTGGGAAGCTATGCTCAGGAACTTGAGGGTAGCATGTATGCACATATTGTTTGAAAATCTTCTTTTCTTTTTTTTTTAATTTTTTATTTATTTATGATAGTCACAGAGAGAGAGAGAGGCAGAGACACAGGCAGAGGGAGAAGCAGGCTCCATGCACCGGGAGCCCGACGCGGGATTCGATCCCGGGTCTCCAGGATCGCGCCCTGGGCCAAAGGCAGGCGCCAAACCGCTGCGCCACCCAGGGATCCCCTGTTTGAAAATCTTCTACATAGGAGATTTCTCTTCCCTCTGGGTTTGTCTGTTTATTTTTCAAAGATGCTAATTATTTATTTGAGAGAGAGAGGAGTGAAAAACCTGTGCTAGAGGGGCAGAGGGTGAGGGAGAAGCCGGTTCCCTGCTGAACAGGGAGCCTTCCTTGGGACCTGGATCATGATCTGACCCTAAGGCAGAAGCTTAACTAACTGAGCCACACTGGTGCCACTCTTTCTTTCTTTCTTTCTTTCTTTCTTTCTTTCTTTCTTTCTTTCTTTCTTTCTTTCTTTCTTCTTTCTTTCTTTTTACTTAATAATAAATTTACTTTTTATTGGTGTTCAATTTGCCAACATACAGAATAACAACCAGTGCTCATCGTGTCAAGTGCCCCCCTCAGTGCCCGTCACACATTCACCCCCACCCCCGCCCTCCTCCCCTTACATCATTCCTAGTTCGTTTCCCAGAGTTAAGATTCTTTATGTTCTGTCTCCTTTTCTGATATTTCCCAAACATTTCTTCTCCCTTCCCTTATATTACTTTCACTATTATCCATATTGAGAACATACAATATTTGTCTTTCTCTGATTGACTTACTTCACTCAGCATAATAACTTCCTGTTCCATTCTCGTTGAAGGAAATGGTGGGTATTTGTCGTTTCTAATGGCTGAGAAAGCCCACCTTTCCTCTGTCTTAATCTTGGGGTCTCCCATGATATGAATGTTATTGTTTTAATAAGTGGCTGAGTTCCGAATTCTGCCTTTGTTGTCCATAACCTTCCTTGTTTTAAGGCTTCCACTTGGGACAGCATCTCATTTATAGCATCTTTAACCTTGTCTGACTAGATTTTAATTCTTATATTTCTACAGTAAGGGATTCTCTAGTTTTCTTCTGTGCTCTTTTTCCAGCCCAGATGCTATCTTTATAATCATTGTTTTAAACTGTAGTTAGGGATCCCTGGGTGGCGCAGTGGTGTGGCGCCTGCCTTTGGCCCAGGGCGCAATCCTGGAGACTCGGGATCGAATCCCACGTCAGGCTCCCTGCATGGAGCTTGCTTCTTCCTCTGACTGTGTCTCTGCCTCTCTCTCTCTCTCTCTGTGACTATCATGAATAAATAAATAAAATCTTTTAAAAAAAACATAAACTCTAGTTAGACATCATATATTTGTATTGATGGACTTCCTGGCTGTGAGTACTACCTCATATTATTTTTTGGAGGTGAATTTCACCATCTCATTATTTTTTCCAGAAAAGAAAGAAGGAAGAAAAAGGAAAACCAAGAAAAACAATAACAACTGCCCTCCCAAAATAAAAAACACCAGATTATTTTGGCCTGCTTGTTAAAGATTCTAAATTCCAAAATAAGAAACACAATTAAAGTACCATGATAGTAAAAATAATAAATATATAAGGTACATACATAAGAATTAAAATAAGGCAATTAATAAAAAAGAATCAAAGAAAATAAATGAAAATAAAGCCCAAAGTACAAAGGAAGCTGGACCCTACTTTCCAAGCAGAGCTGAAGCTCTGCAGCCTCTGTGGTCCAACACCTTGGTGGCAGCGAGTGGTCTGTGCAGGTTCTGGGGATTGGCCATGGCGCTGATTCTCAGGTGCACATCTACCTGGGAGATGCATCTGCGGGGTCAGAGGCGGGGTGGGCGTCAGCTTGTCTGGTCTCCAGCGGGCGGCGCTGTGCTGCTCCCTCAGACCAGGCCCAGATGGGTGGGATGCGGGTGGGGTCTCTGGGTCCTCTGGCTCTGGGGCTGAGCATCCTGCCACCCAGGCTGCAGGGGCCTCCACAGAAGAGCCCCCAAGCCCCCGGGTATCCGCTGCTTCTCTCAGAATCCTGCGTTCAATCTACCTGCGTCTGAGCTTCTTTTGGTTTTCTTTTTTTATCTCAGACTGTTGTGCCCAAGATTGCGAATCCGAGAAACCTCCGAGAAGCCGACACTGATGCAAACACAGGAGGGTTTATTTACCACCTCGAGCTTGTGTCCAAGTATACCCGACAGAGCGGAGCAGGGACTTGGACCCTGAGGTGGGTTTTAGCTTAGTTTTAAGGGCTGATCTCAGGGACCTCCAGAAGGGCTGGAGCAATTCACAAGTTCTGTTTACATTTTGATATGGGGCCTTCAAGGGCATTGAGCTCTGTTCTCATTCTAATAGGGGCTCCCTGTCCTTGGCCTGGGCTTAGTTTTGATTCAATAGTGGGGATTTCTATGACATTAAGCTGTAAAAATAAAAGGTTCCACAACTGGAAGGGGGACGTCATACTGTCCCTATATGTTGAAGATGCGGAAATAGAAACAGGCAACCCCAGAGCCTCCACCAAAACTTGTTAGAACTAAGGAGTGAGTTCAGTAAAGTCATGGGACACAAACTGACCCTACGGAACAGAGTAGCCTTGCTGTGTCCCGACAATGAGCACTCAGGAAGCAAAGGAAGGACGTGAAGGCCTTCTCAGGAACATCAAGGAGAATAAATAATGAGACTGAGCCAAAGGAGCACAACACTTGTGCACTGAGCCATACCAGGCTCTGGGAGGCTGTCCTAGACTCTTGGGGTGTGTGCCTCATCTTGTGAAAATGTCCACAGTTCCTGAAGCCACCCTCAGTTTCAATGTCATTCCTATCAAAATCATGGTGGCAGACCTTAGAAATAGGAAAAAAAAAAACCATAACATCCATCCTCCTCAACAAATAACCCTGGACAGCAAATCAGTATTGGAGAAGCAGGACAGAGTGAGACGCAGTGCTTTCCTATTTCCTCTGTTATGCCCCCACCCCTCCAGCGACCCTCAGTTCGTTTCCTATCATTAAGAGTCTGTGTTTCCTGCATCTGTTTTGATCTTATTTGTCTTTCCTTCCCTTCACAGTAGTTCATCTGCTTTGCTTCTTGAATTCCACCTATGAATGACACCACACGGTCATTCTCTTTCCCGAGTGACTTACTTCACTTAACATGATCCCTTTAGTTCTATCCACATCATTGCAAATGGAAAGATTTCCTTCTCTTTGATAGCTGAGTACCATTTCTCTCTCTATGACCATCATCTATCTCCCATCCTCTTTATCCATCATCTGCCTCAGGGCACCGAGGTCCTCCCACAGTGTGGCTACTGTGGATCGAGCTGCGGTGGACATTGGGGTGCAGTTGTCCCACGTCTCACTGCATCTGTATCTTTGGAGTGAGATCCAGGCCGTTCACCTGCTGGTCGCAGGGCGGCTCTATTTGTAACTTCCTGAGGGGCCTCCACACTGTTTCCAGGGTGGCTGCACCAACCCGCGGTCCCGCCCACAGTGGAAGAGGGTTGAGTGAGTTTTGCAGGACGTGGTAAAAGTCTGGTCCACATTTCATTTCACGTCCTGTGGGCTCCAATTCCTTGTCCTTACGTATTTCTGGGGAAACCGGGTGTTGGGCTCCTTTTCAGTGATGTTTCCGAAGCTAACAGGCCCCAGCTGGAGCCTGAAAGGAGGCAGGTGGGGACCATGGAGCACCTGCTGCCTCCTGCACAGCCTCCTGCAGCGCCTGAGTGTCCCGCAGGGGGCGCCCGAGCCCAGACCCCTCCCATGGGGCATGCATGTGCAGTAGGCCTCCTCTCCCTGCACTAACTGCCTGTGCTGGGGAGGCCTGAGGGGGAGGTGGGGACGCGTCTACGCTGATGAGCTGCAGCCTCCACAGGACCTGCGGGAAGTCTTCAGGGGGAAATTGGGTTACGTTCATGCTGACAGGAGCCCCGGTCTCCTCAGGAATCACGGTGAGGCTTTACGAAGATGTGGGCCCGCATCCACCCTAACAGGAGCCCCTGGGCCGCCTCAGGAACTGCGGGGAGTCTTCAGGAAGATGTGGGCTCACATCCACAATGACAGGAGCCCTGAGCCACCTCAGGACCCTGCGGGGAGGTTTCAGGAAATTGTGGGCCCGCATCCACGCTGACAGGAGCCCCAGAGCAGCCTCAGGACCCGCGGGGAGGCTTCAGGAAGATGTGGTGCCACGTCCACTCTGGCAGGAGCTCCCAGGCCCCTCAGAACATAAGTTGAGGCTTCTGGAAGCTGGGGGCCGCATTCATGGTTACAGGACCCCAGCCTCCTCAGAAACCTCAGTGACGCTTCGGGAAGACTTGAGGCCACATGGACACAACAGGACGCTGACTTCCTCAGTACCCCCAGTGTAGACTTGGGGAAATATGGTGATGCGTCCATGGGGACAGAAGACCCCAGCCTTGTCAGGGCCTGTGGTGAGGCCTAAGAAAAATGTGGGTGCCGCATCCACACTGACAGGTGTCTCCAGCCTCCTCAGAACCCACTGTGAAGGTTTGGGAAGATTATGGGCCACATCCATGCTGACAGGAGCCCCCAGCCTCCTCAGGTCTTATGGTGAGGCTTGAGGAAATGTGGGGCCACGTCAACCCTGACAGGAACCCCGTCCTCCTCAGGACCAGCACTTTGGCTTCAGGACATATGGAGGTTAGGATTTGGGGTTAGGGTTATGGTTAGTGTTAGGGTTGGGCTTAGGTTTGCAGTTAGGGTTAGGGGTTAGGGTGTGAGTTAGGGTTAGGGTTTAGGGTGAGGGGTTGGTTTATAGTTCGGTCTAGGTTTAGAATTAGGGCGAGGGTTAGGGTTAGGATAGGGGTTAGAACTAGGGATTAGGGTTACTGTTTGGTTAGGTGTTAGGGTTAGGGACAGGTCAGGGTAAGGGTATGGTTTTGGAAGAGGGTAAGAGATACATTTAGGGAGTGAGTTAGGGGTTAGTTTTAGGGTATGGGTTAGGGTATGTTTCGGGTATGAGATAGGATTAGTATTAGAAGGTTAGGGTTAGGGTACAGGTTAAGGTCAGGTATAGGATTTGAGTACATTAAGTTAAGTTTAGGTTTAGAGGTTAGGGTTAGGGTTAGATTTAAGGTAGCGGTCAGGGTTAAGGGTTTAGAATAGGTTTAGGAGTTAGGTTGAGGTTTGGCAGGAAGGTTCAGTGAATGTGTTTCGGTCTTGGGGTTTGTGTTTGGTTTTCGATTAGTGATAGGTCTTGTTTAAGGTTTAGGTTAACAGTGTAGGCTTAGGGTTATATCTGTTTATGGTTAGAGTTTGGGTCTTGGCATGTGCCTGCAATGGGACTACTAGTATCTTGGGCAGTTTAGTTTTATGTACTCTATTTAGGTTTAGGGTTCAAAGATAGCCTGACTCCACCAAGTCAGTGGCTTCCCCAGAGAATCAAAATCCAGGCCTCTGTTGTGGTCAGAATAGACATGGCAGGCTTCTCCCGAGCTGAGCTAAGGAGGGGATTTGTGACTCTAAAGACTCTTTATTTGATTTTCAGTTGCCTTTCTGATTTTATCACTTGTTTGCACATTTTTCATCAATACTACCAATTATTATTTTAAAGTTTTACTTGAATTCCTCTTTGTAAACACAGTATGATATAGTTTCAGGTTTACCACATAGTGATTCATCCCTTGGATACAACGCCTGGTACTGGTCACAGGTGCCCTCCACTATCCCCATCGCCTGATTCCCCATCCCCCTCACCTTCCTCTGGTATTTATTAGTTTATTCTCTGTGGTTAAGAGTGTGTTTTTTTATTTGCTCTCTCATCCCCCCCTCCGCCCCTTTGTCAGTTTGTTTGGTTTCTTAAAATTCACATGTGAATGCAATTGTATGATATTTGGTATATGTCTTCCTCTCACTGAGTTCATTTAGCATAAGTCCTTTCCCCTTCTCCCACGTCATTGTAAATGGCTTCATTTCATCCCTTCTGATGACCGAGTGATGTCGCAGTGTGTATATTTACCACATCGTCTCTGCCCATTCATCTGTCGATGGACACCTGGGCTCTATTCACAGTTTCATGTTGTTGATAACGCTGCTACAAACACTGGGCTGCGTGTTCCTCTTCGAATCTACTAAACGACTTTTGTATCCTCGGGGTAAATACCTAGCTGTGCAATTTTGGAATCATAGGATAGCTCTATTTTTAACTTCTTCTTTTATATTTTTTTTATGATAATCACAAAGAGAGAGGCAGAGACACAGGCAGAGGGAGAAGCAGGCTACATGCACCGGGAGGCCGATGTGGGATTCGATCCCGGGTCTCCAGGATCACGCCCTGGGCCAAAGGCAGGCGCCAAACCACTGCGGCACCCAGGGATCCCCTATTTTTAACTTCTCGAGGACCCTCCAGACTGTTCCACAGTGGCTGCAACTTTACTTATGTATTCATGAGAGACAAAGAGAGGCAGAGTTATAGACACAGGGAAATTGAGGCTCCATGCGAGGAGCGTGATGTGGGACTTCATTCCCCAAGACCCTGGGATCATGACCTGAGCCAAAGCACATGCTCAACCACTGAGGCACCCAGATGCCTTGCTGATTCAATTCTTTTGCTAGTTATGGGTCTGTTCACATTTTCTATTTCTTCCTATTTCAATTTTGCTCATTTGCATATTTCTGGGGATTTGTCCATTTCTTCCAGGTCTCCCAGTATGTTAGCATATAATCTTTCATAGTATTCCCTTATAATTGTCTAATTTTTCTGGTGTTGATTGTCATCTCTCTTCTCTCATTTGTGGTTTTATTTATTTAGGTCTTTTCTCTTTTCTCGTTGATAAGGCTGGCTAGGGCTTGATCCATTTTCTTAATTATTTTGAAGAACCATCTTTTTTTTTCGTTATTCCATTCTACTGCTTTGTTGTTTCTGTATTGTTTATTTCTCCTCACATCTTTATTTTCCCCTCTTCTATAGGCATTAGGCTTTGTTTGCTATTCCTTTTCCAGCTCCTTAAGGTGTAGGGTTAGGCTGTGTATTGGAGACTTCTTGTTTCTTGAGGTAGGCCTGTATTGCTATGTACTTCCCTCTCAGGACTGCCTTTGCTACATCCTAGAGTTTTGGAGAAACATGTTTTCATTTTCATTTGTTTTAAATTTCCTCTTTAATTTTCTGGTTGCTCTATTCATTCTCTAGTAGGATGTTCATAATCTCCATGTATTTTTGGTCTGTCCAAATTTTTTCTTACTGTCGACTTCGAGTTTCATAGCGTCGTGGTCCAAAAATGTACAGGGTGTGATATCAACCTTCTTGTACCTGTTGTACCTGTTGAAGGCTGATTTGTGGGCCATGATATGATCTGTTCTGGAGAATGTCCCATGTACAACTGAAAGGAATGTGTATTCTGCTTTAGGATGAAATCTTCAGACTATATCTGTTGAGTCCCTATGGTCCAGTGTGTCAAAGCTATTTTCCCCTTGTTGATTTTCTGTATAGACGATCGGTCCATTGACATAAGTGGGTGTTAAAATCCCCTGTCATTGTATTATTATCAGTGACTTTCTGTATGTTTGTTGTTAATTGGTTTCTATATTTAGGCACTCCCATGTTGGCAGCATAAATATTTAGTTGTTTGAACATATTTTTAAAAATAAATTTAATTTTTATGGTGTTGAATTTACCAACAAAGAGAATAACACCCAGTGCTCATCCCGGCAAGGGCCCCCCTCAGTGCCCTTCACCCATTCACCCGCACCCCACGCCCTCCTTCCCGTAAAGCATCCCTAGTTCCTTT
Source organism: Canis lupus familiaris (assembly GCF_011100685.1). Lineage (NCBI taxonomy): Eukaryota > Metazoa > Chordata > Mammalia > Carnivora > Canidae > Canis > Canis lupus. The sequence continues at coordinate 100,639 of NW_023330400.1, forward strand.
CTCAGAGTTAGGAGTATTTATATTCTGTCTCCCTTTCTGATATTTCCCACACGTTTCTTCTCCATTCCCTTAAATTCCCTTTCACTATTATTTATATTCTCCAAATGAATGAGAACATAAAGTGTTTGTCCTTTTCCGATTGACTTACTTTAGTCAGCATAATACCCTCCAGTTTCATCCAGGTTGAAGCAAATGGTGGGTATTTGTCATTTCTAATGCCTAAATAATATTCCATTTTATACATAGACCTCATCTTCTTTACACTTTCATCTTTCAATGGACACCAAGGCTCCTTCCACAGTTTGACTATTTTGGACATTCTGTTATAAACATCAGGGTGCAGGAGCCCCGGCGTTTCCTTGCATCTGAGTCTTTGGGGTATATTCCCAAAGGTGCAATTGCTGGGTCGTCGGGCAATTCAATTTTTATCTCTTTGAGGAACCTCCACTCACAATATTAATTCTGCCAATCCATGAGTATGGAATATATTTTTCCATCTTTTTGTGTCTTCCTCAATTTCTTTCAGAGGTGTTCTATAGTGTTTATGGTTGAGATCCTTTACCTCCTTGGTTAGGTTTATTCCTAGGTATTTTATGCTTTTGGGTGCATTTGTAAATGAGATTGCCTCCTCAATTTTTATTTCTTCAGCCTCATTGTTAGTGTATTGAAATGCCATTGATTTCTGGGCATTGATTTTGTATCCTGCCATGCTACCAAATTGCTGTGTGAGTTATAGCAATCTTGGGGGGGAGGCTTCTGGGTTTTCTAGGTAGAGTATCATGTCATCGGCGAAGAGGGAGAGTTTGACTGCTTCTTTGCCAATTTGAATGACTTTATTTATTTTGTTGTCTGATTGCTGAGGCTAGGACTTCCAGTACTATGTTGAATAGCAGTGGTGATAGTGGACATCCCTGTCTTGTTCCTGATCTTAGGGGAAATGCTCCCAGTGCTTCCACATTGAGAATGATATTTGCTGTGGGCTTTGCGTAGATGGCCTTCATGATGTCGAGGAATGTTCCCTCTATCCCTACGCTCTGAAGTGTTTTGATCAGCAATGGATGCTCTATTTTGTCAAATGCTTTCTCTGCATCAAATGAGAGGATCATATGGTTCTTGGTTTCTCTCTTGCTGATACGATGAATCACAGTGATTGTTTGACAAGTGTTGAACCAGCCTTGTGTCCCGGGGATAAATCCTACTTGGTCATGGTGATTAATTTTCTTAATGTACTGTTGGATCCTATTGGCTAGTATCTTGAGAATTTTTGCATCCATGTTCATCAGGGATATTGGTCTGTAATTCTCCTTTTTGGTGGGGCCTTTGTCTGGTTTTGGAATTAAGGTGATGCTGGCCTCATAGAAAGAATTTGGAAGTACTCCATCTCTTTCTATCTTTCCAAACAGCTTTAGTAGGAGAGGTGTGGTTTCTTCCTTAAACGTTTGATAGAATTTCCCTGGGAAGCCAATTGGCCCTGGACTTTTGTGTCGTGGGAGGTTTTGGATGACTGCTTCAATGACCTCCCTGGTTATTGACCTGTTTAGGTTTTCTATTTCTTCCTGTTCCAGTTGTTAGTTTGTGGCTTTCCAGGATTGCGTCCATTTCTTCTAGATTGCCTAATTTTTTGGCGTATAGCTGTTCATAATATGTTTTTAAAATCATTTGTATTTCCTTGGTGTTGGTAGTGATCTCTCCTTTCTCATTCATGATTTTATTAATTTGAGTCTTCTCTATCTTCTTATTAATCTGGTTGGCTAATGGTTTATCTTTCTTATTAATTTGTTCAAAGAACCGTCTCCTGGTTCTGTTGATCTTTTCCACATTTCTTCTGGTCTCGATTTCCTTGAGTTCTGTTCAAATTCTAATTAAGCCTCTTCTTCTGTTGGGTGTAGGATATATCTGTTGTTCCTTTCTAGCTCCTTTATGTGTAAGGTTAGCTTTTGTATTTGAGTTCTTTCCAGTTTTTGAATGGATGCTTGTATTGCGATGTATTTCCCCCTTAGGAATGCTTTTGCTGCATCCCAAATATTTTGAACGGTTGTATGTTCATTCTCATTAGTTTCCATGTATCTTTTTAATTCTTCCTTAATTTCCTGGTTGACCCTTTCATCTTTTAGCAGAATAGTCTTTCACCTCCACGTGTTTGAGGCCCTTCCAAACTTATTGTTGTGATTTAGTTCTAATTTCAAGGCATTATGCTCTGAGAATCTGCAGGGGATGATCCCCGTCTTTTGGTATCTGTTCAGACCCGATTTGTGACCCAGTATGTGGTCTATTCTGGAGAAAGTTCCATGTGCAATTGAGAAGAATGTGTATTCAGTTGAGTTTGGATGTAAAGTTCTGTATATATCTGTGAAATCCATCTGGTCCAGTGTATCATTTAAAGATCTCATTTCTTTGGAGATGTTGTGCTTAGAATAACTATCAAGTATAAAATGGGCTAGATTGAAGTCACCAAGCATAAGATAAGTATTATCTAAGTATTTCTTCACGTTTGTTATTAATTGGTTTAAATATATGGCAACTCCCACATTTGGGGCATATATATTGAGGTTCGTTAAGTCCTCTTGTTGGATAGATCCTTTAAGTATGATGTGTCTCTCTTCATCTCTCATTTCAGTCTTCGGGGTAAATTTTATTTTATCTGATATAAGGATGGCTACCCCTGCTTTCTTTTGAGGACCATTTGAATGGTAAATGGTTCTCCAAACTTTTATTTTCAGGCTGTAGGTGTTCTTCTGTCTAAAATGAGTCTCTTGTAGACAGCAAATAGATGGGTCCTGCTTTTTTATCCAGTCTGAAACCCTGCTCCTTTTGATTGGGTCATTAAGCCCATTCACTTTCAGAGTTACTATCGACAGATATGAGTTTAGTGTCATCATGATATCTCTTCAGTCCTTGTTTTTGTGGATTGTTCCACTGAACTTCTTCTTAAAGGGGAATTTTAAGAGTCCCCCTTAAAATTTCTTGCAGAGCTGGTTTGGAGGTCACATATTCTTTCAGTTCCTGCCTGTCTTGGAAGCTCTTTATCTCTCCTTCCATTTTGAAGGAGAGCCTTGCTGGATAAAGGATTCTTGGTTGCATGTTCTTCTCATGGAGTACCCTGAATATATCCTGCCAGCCCTTTCTGGGCTGCCAGGTTGCTGTGGAGAGGTCTGCTGTTACCCTAATGCTCCTCCCCATAAAGCTCAGGGATTTCTTGTCTCTTGCTGCTTTAAGGATCTTCTCTTTATCTTTGGAATTTGCAAGCTTCACAATTAAATGTCGAGGTGTTGGACGCTTTTTATTGATTTCATGGGGGTATCTCTCTATTTCCTGGTTCTGAATGCCTGTTTCCGTTCCCAGATTAGGAAAGTTTTCAGCTCGGATTTGTTCAAATACATATTCTGGCCTTCTGTTCCTTTCGGTGCCCTCGGTACCCCCAATTACACATAGGTTTTTCTTCCTCAGGCTGTCGTTTATTTCCCTTAATCTGTTTTCCTGGTATCTTAATTGTCTGTCTCTTTTTTCCTCAGTTTCCCTCTTTGCCATCAACTTCTCTTCTATGTCACTCACTCGTTCTTCCACCTCATTAACCCTCGTCGTTAGGACTTCTAGTTTGGTTTGCATCTCATTCAATTGATTTTTACTTTCTGCCTGATTGGATCTAAATTCTGCAGTCATGAAGTCTCGTGAGTCCTTTATGCTTTTTTCTAGAGCCACCAGTAGCTGTATAATAGTGCTTCTGAATTGGCTTTCTCACATTGAATTGTAATCCAGATTTTGTAACTCTGTGGGAGAGAGGATTGTTTCTGATTCTTTCTTTTTGTGGTGAGGTTTTCCTTCTAGTCATTTTGCTCAGTGCAGAGTGGCCAAAAACAAGTTGAATTTGGAAAAGGAGAAAAAGAGTAGAGAGAAAGAATGAAAGAAAAGAGAAAAAGAAAAAAGAAAAAAGGAAGAAAATAGGAAAAAAGAGAATAAAAGAGAAAGAAAAAGAAATAACGGGGGAGAAAAAGGGTGGGGGAAGCAATCAGAATTAAAAAAATTTGGGGGAGTATCTTCTGATTCTGTATACTTTAAGTCCCTTGACATCCCTTGGACCTTGTCCGTCTAGCTGGTCTTCTGGTGGAGGGGCTTGTTGTGCTGATTTTCAGGTGTTAGCCCTTGGGGCAGCTCCTCTCCCCCTGCCTGGTGTAGCGCTCAGTGGGGATTGTTTACCCCGTGAAGCCCAAGGAGGAACAACCCCAGTGACAGTGGCCAGGTCTGAAAACCGGTATTCAACCCCCACAGTAATTCCAGAGCAGTCCATCTGCAGGGCCTGGGGGCCCGGGGTGGGCCTTCTGATCTGCGGAGCTCTTGGCAGGAGCATCCTTACTGTCCTGGGCCCTCCGGGCCTCTGCCTGTCCCGGGGGAGGCCAAATCCTGGGCTGTGTCCCAGCGCCCTGTTCGCCGGAGCCTGTGCTGTTGGATTCTCATTCCCAGCCGTGCAGCCCCCTCTCCATGTAGCTGCCGCCCAAGCCCCTCTGAGCTGCTCCAGGAGCTACTTCCTCTGGCCTAGGCCCTGCCACCTAGCTGCTCCCAGGGACCCGCAACCTCTTCCGCACAGAGCCACCACCCGAGCCCCTCAGAGCTGCTCCTGGGTCAATGCATGTGCCCTGCAGCCCTTAAGGAGCTAGGTGCACTCTCCTGGGAGTGTCCCATGGAGCCCGAGGGTATCTCTGCCCTACTGGGGTACTGCTCTGAATCCTTGTGGGCGCCATTCCACCCTGGAAGATTGGTGCAGCTCCTCCTCTCTGATACAGAGCTCTCCTGACCGGGGGACACTCACCCTGGCCTTAGCCCAGCTTCTCATGGGGCCTCTCCACCTTGGATGCCTTTTGTTTCTTTAGTTCTTTTTCCCATCTTCCTACCTTGATAGAAGCGTGGACTTTTCTCACTGTAGCATTCTATCTGGTCTCTGTTTAAATCTCAGGTCGAATTCCTATATTTTCAGGATGATTTGAAGGTTATCTAGGTAATTTGGTGGGGACAGGTGACTTGGGGACCCTACTCTTCCGCCATCTTGCCCCTCCTCCTGTATATTGCCTTTTAGCGTTGGTTGTTTCCTTCACTTTGCAGAAGCTTTTCAATTTGATGAAGTCCCAATATTATTTTTGCTTTTGTTTCCCTCACCTCAGAGTCATATCTAGAAAGAAGATCCAATTGCCAATGTCAAAGATGTTGCTGCCTATATTTCTTCTTTGTATGGTTTCAGGTCTCACATTTAGGTCTTTCATTCATTTTGAATTTATTTATTTTTCTTTTTTTAAATATTTTTTTAAATTTTTATTTATTTATGATAGTCACAGAGAGATAGAGAGAGAGGCAGAGACACAGGTAGAGGGAGAAGCAGGCTCCATGCACCGGGAACCTGATATGGGATTCAATCCCAGGTCTCCAGGATCACGCCCTGGGCCAAAGGCAGGCGCCAAACCGTTGCGCCACCCAGGGATCCCGAATTTATTTTTTATATATATGGTGTAAGAACGTGGTCCAGTTTCATTCTTTTGCATGTGGCTGCCTGGTTTTCCAAACACCATTTGTTCTTATCCAGGGGTCAGGGTTAGGGTTCGTTGAAGAGACTGTCTTTGTGCTTTGGATATTCCTTCCTGCCTTGTTGTCAATTAATGGATCATAGAGTTACAGGTTTGTATCTGGTTTCGGCTTTCCATTCTGTTCTATTGATCTAAGCGTCTCCTGTTGGGAGTTCCTTGATTGCTGATTCAATTTCTTTGCTGGTTATCTGTCTGTTCAAGTTTCTTATTTCTTCCTTTTTCATTTTGCTATGTTATATATTTCCAGGAATTGATCTATTTCTTCCAGGTTCTATGTTGCTGGCATATAATTTTTCATAATGTTCTCTTATAATCGTTTGTATTTCTCTAGTGTTGGTTGTTATTTCTCTTTTCTCATTTGTGATTTTATTTGGGTCCTTGCTCATCTTTTTATCTTTTTCTTTTTTAAAGATATTATTTATGTATTCATGAGAGACACAGAGAGGCAGAGCTATAGGCAGAGGGAAATTGAGGCTCCATGTGGGGAGCCTGATGTGGGACTTGATTCCCCAGGACCCCGGGATCATGACCTGAGCCAAAGGAGATGCTCAACCAATGAGGCACCCAGATGCATTGCTGATTCAATTCCTTTGCTAGTTATGGGTCTGTTCACATTTTCTATTTCTTCCTATTTCAGTTTTACTCATTTGCACATTTCTAGGCATTTGTCCATTTCCTCCAGGTCTCCCAGTATGTTAGTGTGTAAGCTTTCATAGTATTCCCTTAAAATGGTCTTATTTTTCTGGTGTTGATTGTGATCTCTCTTCTCTCATTTGTGGTTTTATTTATTTAGGCATTTTCTCTTTTCTCATTGATAAGGGTGAGTAGGGCTTGATCCATTTTCTTAATTGTTTTGAAGAACCGACCCTTTGTTTTGTTATTCCATTCTACTGCTTTGTTGTTTCTGTATTGTTTATTTCTGCTCTCATCTTTTTTTTCCCCTCTTCTATAGCCTTTAGGCATTGTTTGCTATCCTTTTCCCGGTCCTGAAGGTGTACGGTTTGGCTGTGTATTGGAGACTTCTTGTTTCTTGAGGTAGGCCTGTATTGCTATGTACTTCCCTCTTAGGACTACCTTTGCTACATCCCAGAGGTTTGGAGAAACATGTTTTCATTTTCATTTGTTTTAAATTTCCTCTTTAATTTCCTGGTTGCTCCATTCATTCTCTAGTAGGATGTTCATAATCTCCACGTATTTTTGGTCTGTCCAAATTTTTTCTTACTGTCGACTTTGAGTTTCATAGCGTCGTGGTCCGAAAATGTACAGGGTGTGATATCAACCTTCTTGTACCTGTTGTACCTGTTGAGGGCTGATTTGTGGGCCATGAATGATCTGTTCTGGAGAATGTCCCATGTGCACTTGAAAGGAATGTGTATTCTGCTTTAGGTTGAAATGTTCAGAGTATATCTGTTGAGTCCCTGTGGTCCACTGTGTCAAGGCTATTTTTCCCTTGTTAATTTTCTGTATAGACGATCGGTCTATTGCCATAAGTGGTTGTTAAAATCCCCTGTCATTGTATTTTTATCAGTGAGTTTCTGTATGTTTGTTTTTAATTGGTTTCTATATTTAGGTACTCCCATGTTGGCAGAAAATATATATTTAGTTGTTTGTTCTTGATAGAGAGTCTTTTTAATTATGAAATAATGCCCTTCTTCATCACTTCTTACAGTGTTTGTTCTTTCTTTTTTGAAATATAAATATTTTATTTATTTATTCATGAGAGATACACAGAGAAGCAGAGGCAGAAACATAGGCAGAGGGAGAGGTAGGCTCCCCAAAGGGAGGCTGATCCTGGGATCCCAGGATCACACCCTGAGCCGAAGGCAGATGCTCAACCATTGAGCCACCAGGTGTCCCCCACAGTTTGGTTTCAAATCTCATTTGTCTGATATAAGTATGGGTCCTCCAGCTTTTGTTTGATATCCATAGCGTGGTAGATGATTTTCCCTCCCCTGTCAATCTGCTGGTATCTATAGGTCTAACGTGAGCATCTTGTAGGCAGCATACTGATGGATCTTGTTTTTCTAATAATGATTTTATTTATGAGAAAGAGAGAGAGAGAGAGAGAGAGAGAGAGAGAGAGAGGCAGAAAATTAGGCAGAGAGAAAACCAGGCTCCCCACCAGGAGCCCAATATGGGACTCGATCCCAGACTCCAGGATCACAGCCTGAGTCAAAGGCAGATGCTCAACCCCTTGAGCCACCCTCGCATCCCAGATCATGTGTTTTAAGCCACTCTGATACCCTATATCTTTTGATTGAAGCATTTAGTCTATCAGCATTCAGAGTGATTATTCAAAGATATGAACTTTGTGCCTTTGTGTTACCAGAAGAGTTGATGTTTCTGGTGACGTTCTCTGGGCCTTTCTAGTCTTTGTTGCTTTTGTTCTCTTTTTTTCCCCCACCAGAAGAGTCCCTCTTAAAATTCCTTACTGGAATGTTTAAGTGGTCATGAACTCCTTTATATTTTGCCTATTTGGGAATTCATGATCTCTCCTTCTCTCCTGAATGACACCCTTGCTGAAGCAAGAATTCATACAAATTGGATTCCAATAAAAAGAAATTTAAAAACATAAAATAAATTTTTGGTCTTATGATTGAGGAAAATGGCATTTAGGAGGAAAACCAGAAGCTGAAGAGAGGAGGACAGATTTCTCCATCTGTAGCCTTCACAGGGACATGATGACCTTTCCAAGGAGGGGCCTCCCCTCTGTAGGATACTTCCTTCCCCTCTGTGCTCCTTGTTGGAACCCAGCAGGCACATCTCTGTGCCTCCAGCACCTCTGCAGTCGTGGTTTATTGCGTCTTCCATGTATCCTATTTGGGACCACAGCGTCGTGTATGGAATCATCCGGCTGGTGTTAGACAACATTGGGGGGATTCCGACTTTTGTTGGTTTTGTGGTGTGTGTGTCTCTATCACATGCAGCTATCATATGCAGCTATTGGATCCTCTGGCTGGGTCACCCAAATGCCAAAACGGTTGGCACAACATCATTTCTGGTGCTGGCGCTGGGCAGATAGCTAGGCTCTCCTGGCAGACCCAGGGCTCGCTCATGCAGTGACTTTCCGCTGGTGGGTTAGCTGAGCTGGAAGGTCCGGCTTGGCCATATTCTCATGTGCGGCAGTGGGTCGTGCCATGCGCTGGCTGCTTATCTTCTCCCGGATGCCTCTCCAGCAGGGAGCTAGACCTCGGTGCCACCCTGGGGGGAGCTCCTGAGGAGCTGGGTGCCCATGACGGGGAGCGCAGGGGCTCCCTGTGTGTGGGAGTTGGGGTGGGGATGGGGCTGGGGTTCCTCGGTCTGCTGTGCTGCCTGGCCATCAGGCTGAGCCCCATGCTCACCCAGCCCCTACTCACTCGGGCAAGGAGGGTGCCCTCCACACGCTGGTGTGAGAGATCCCACACCACAAGGTGTGCACGCTGAGTCCACCTAGTGAGGGTGGCTCAGGTGCGTGAGCTGCAAGTGTGGGACCCAAGAAATTTTACAAAAATCTCCTAGCCCTGGACAAGCAGTGCAGGACTGTTTCCATTTTGTGCTACACCTGCCATCTCCAGGATGACCCCCACATGACCTGCTTATGGCTTAAGGCACTACCCCAACCTAGTCAGGCCGCTGGGCTCACCCTAATCAGAAATCAGCTCATAACAATGTAACCCTGCTTTGTGCCCCCCAAAACTGTGCCCCGATTCTGACCAAAGTAATACGCCAGCTCAAGTGGATACTACAGGGTAAGATGTAATTCAATCGGCCACCTGCGTGTGAACCGACATGACTGTGCAACTTTCTGCATATGCATGTGCACTGGCCCCTATAAAGCTACTACGCCTTTTAGTCTCAGGGTCCAAGTCCCTGCTCCTCTGTGTCGGGTGCACTTGGACACAAGCTCCAGCTTGTAAAGAAACCCTTGGGAGTTTGCAATGGTGTTGGCTCCTCGGTGGTTTCTTGGATTCACAATCTTGGGCACAACACAAGGGACTGCTGTCCTGACATCCCTTCCAGGGCCATGCTGACCACCGCGCAGGCCCTCTCTGCCCCAGGCACACAGGCACAGGGATGATGGGTGGAGGAATTGCCCCGGAACCCAGCCAGCCCCTGCCCCCTGGACAGAGGGAGCACAGTCCTCCGGGTGGCTTTGCACAGACCCTGGTGACCTGAGGCTTCCTGGCTGTCACTCTGTCCCACCCCTCCTGGCCTGCGGGGCACAGCCTGAGTCCCAGTAAAGTCTGTCAGGTCCTGACCCTGGCGTCTGGCCGCCCCTGCAAGGCACATGGGGAAGTCGGCTGTGTGTGCATGGCAGCGCCCCTGCAGGGGCTGGTGGGGCCTGGGTTGTGCCCCCTCTTCCTCTCTGGGGGTCCCTCTAAGCCCCGTGCACAGTTTTCTGAGAGACACAGAAATGGGCTGGCTGTGCATTTTCCCACCACAACACTTCATTTACTTTCTACAGCAAATGGGCTCAGAGCCGAGGGTGCGTGCCTTCCCTGGGGAGGGAGACCATTCTGTCCTTTAGGGGAGGGCACGTATGACATGGGTTGGGGGGGCGGGTGCTGGAGTCCCCCACCTGTGAGCATGTGTGGAATCCAGGTGGGGACATGTGTCCTGAGGTTTTAGCCTGAGAGACGGTTCTTAGGACAGCAGAACTGACCTGGACCTACAGCCCATGGGCTCCTGTGATGGGTCCTCGAAGGGCACTTGGTCCCCGGCCTCAGGGTCCTTGGGGCCCCAGCACCTGGAGCAGCCTGCCTCCTGGTGTGGTGCGGGTGGGGCCCACCGGCCTACCCTTGTCTCCCCACCCTGGGGTGTCCCAGGATCCACAGGGCACCCTAGGTCAGCGACCTGGATCTGTGGGGTATGCCCAGGGCCCAAGAGGCCATATCTAGCTGTGAGAGGGCTCGCCCAGCCCGGGGCCAGATTCCAGGGCTGGCCAGGGCCATGGGGGGCTGGATCCTATTAGTCTTTGTGTTGGGCCTGGTGGGGGCTCAAATCAACTCAGCCCCCACAGAGCCCAGGGCCAGGTCAGCACAGGTCCCTATGGGTTAGGGGCTGGTGTCCTGTGCAGGGTGTGCCGCCCTAAATGAGGGACAGTGGGCAGAGGCAGGGCATGACGCATCCTCTACACCACTCAGGTGCACCCACCCTGTCGGGGGCTCCCTGTCTTTCCTCCTCCCTGCAACCCTTGGGTACTCTATGGGACACCCGGGCTTCTAATGGGATCAGGGTATGCCGAGAACCCCGGGGAGGCTGAGCATGTCCCACAGGGGGCACCTGTACTGGGTCCTTGCTCGGGGTAAATGGTGTGGGGGTAGATGGTGTGGGGGCAAAAGTATGATTGTGGTGGAGTGTGGGGATGGTGTAGGGGGGATGGTGTTGTGGTATAGTCTGGGTGGGGATTGTGTGGGGCTGTGTGGGTGTGAGGGGGATGGTGTAGGTGGGATCCCATTTGGCATGATAATGTAGGGGAATGATGTGGGAGTGGGGAATGAGCGGGATGTCGTCGGGGGCCTGTGGACACAGGGTATCTCCTTCCCCTAAGATGCAGAAGGAGACTTCTACAGTTAAAGGCGAACCCAGTCTGGGGTTTCTTGTGACACCTGCCCCTGAGTCGTGGTGTGGTCAGTGCAGGGCCCTGGCTGGACTGGGGGCATTATCTGGAGGTCATCATAATTTGTATGTTTTCAAATTGCAAATTGTCTCAAATTAAATGCATAGAATTTAGAAATATATAAAGCACTGAGAGTGGGTGTCACTCTGACCCATCTGACCCTCATGGGATCGATGTGTGTCCTGCTTCAGCCATGGCCATGCTGCTTGGCCCCCAGGTCCAGTTCTTGCCCCCCCACATCCCCCACCCCGTCCCCTGTTTCTCAAGGGGCTGTCCCTCTCCCCTATGGTGTTTGGCTCCCATGGCAACCCCTGGAGTCCCCATCCTAGTGGCCTCCTCATCCCTGAGGCCCCAGGGGTGTGGGCACGGTGGTCATCCCCATCACCCTACCATGGAGTGGTGACTTGTTGACTGCTGTTGCTCCCCTGGCCTCAGAGAACCCGTTTTCCCTACCCAGAAGCCACCGGGGCCCCGAAGCCCCCTGGCCCAGCAGCCTCACCTGACCCCCTAGCAGTCCTAAAACATGATGTGGCTGCCCAACGTCCTGTTGACGTCCAGGTCTACCTGCGTGATGTCCTAGGAGGAGACAAGGACGTCCTCCTTCATTTCCTGTGGGAAAACCGGGGAGGAGGAGCAGGTGTCAGGGACACAGACCTGACCTCTCACAAGCTGCCATGCTGGGCAGGCAGCCCTGGGGCCACCATGGGAATGTGTCCTGCCAAAACCTCCTTCCTTCCTCTGGGAGGCCAGGGACGGCGGGAGTGCCTACCATGCCTGTGGGACCTGTGTGACGGCCTGTGCCCAGCTGTTGTGGGCGGGCAGGTGACTGAGTGTCACCCTGGGTGGGAGGGGATAGGGGTTCAGCCCAGGTGGGAGGGGACATGGGGGTGTTGTGCCAAAGATTGCGAATCTGAGAAACCACTAAGGAGCTGACAGCAATGCAAACACACAGGGTTGATTTCCAAACTTGAGCTTGCGTCCAAGTACACCCAACACAGCGGAGCAGGGACTTGGACCCCGAGGTGGGTTTTAGCTTAGTTTTAAGGGTTTGTCTCAGGGTCCTCCAGAAGGGCTGGAGCAATTCCTCAAGTTCTGTTTACATTTTGATATGGGTCCTTCAAGGGCATTGAGCTCTGTTCTCATTCTAATAGGCACTTCCAGCCCTTGACGTGGGCTCAGTTCTTATTCTATTGTGGGGGCTTTCTAGGACATTAAGCTGTAAACTTTTGTTTTTTTTCCTGTAACTGAAGTAATGTAAATTTCAGCTCTTCTTCACAGGGGCCTGTGATGGCCGGATTTGTTCAAATGCTGAACGTAAAGTGGATAGGCCTTCATTTTCTTGGCCTCCTTGCATCCCTTCCCATCTTATCTAGCTCCTTCACCCTTCCCCGGAGCTCCTAAGAGAGCAATTGCAAATGACCTCAGCGTGGCAGTGTGTGTTGGGGGACAGGCCCAGGGATTTGGGATTAGGAAGATCTGGGGCGCGGGCGTCCCAGTTGTGCAGCGGGATTCGATGCTGCAGGCTCTTATTCCCTAAGGCTGTCTTGACAACTGACTTTGTACATAGAAAACCTCTCCTTTGTCTTTAAAAGATGAGGAGCGAGTCAAAGCGTTTTTTCTCTGCCCATCTGATTGCTCAGATTCCAATCTGAGACGTATTTCCTGTTAATAAGGATAATTTACATTCTGTAGTACTATGGTTAAAATATTCTGACACAAGTAATTCAGAGGGATGAGGGTTTCTCATCTCTTTCTTCACAGCTCAGTCACTCATCAGGAAATGCATCTGTATGGATTTGGAATTAATTGAGAGACATTAGTACCAATGGTCCTATTATTATGTGAAGGATTCTTCCCTGAGATTCTTCCCCTGTTTCAACTGACACTGAAACACTGTGAACTCTTTGGAAGACAAATGTCAAGGAGATGTTATGCATTGCTAATTTTAAATGCACTTGCAATATGGTGTCTATTATAATAGAAGTATTTTTATCTGATTTTTGCTATTTATTATCCATTCCTGCTTTTCAGGTTGAGGAGGCATTATACGTGTTCATAAGTGTTTTTCTTTCCTTCTGATATAAAATTATTACTTTGTTCCCATCGAAGGAACTCTTTAAGAATAAGGCAAAAGTTCATTCAATGATTCTTAAAATGTCTTCAGACTTGGAGCCTGATTCATTTAAGTCAATTTTCAAAATAAATCTTATTTATTAGGAAAAAAACAAAGATTTACAGGGAAATTGAGAAGATAGTACAGAGCATTCGCATGCACTTGCGCTCAATTTCTCCATTTATTGATATCTTATATTAGTACAGTACAAATATTAGCTAATGAATCAATATTAAAATAGTCGCATTAACCAAAGACCATAATTTATTCAGATTTCCTTAGTTTTTGCTAAGTTACTACCCCTCATATCACATTCCATTTGTCCTCCTGTTTTCTTAGGCTCCTCTCGATTGTTACAGTCTTTCAGCCTTTCCTTGTTGTTGTTGAACTGGAACACTTTGAGAAGTAGAATATTTTGTAATATTTCCCTCAGTTGGGACATGTCTGTTGTTTATCTCATGAGTGAACTGTTTTTTTTGGATTATATACAGAGATATACTCCCATTTTCATTATATCATATAAAAAATAGATACTATCTACATGATTTATCGGGCTTGGTATCGATCTGGTCATCTTGCTGAGGTGTTTGTCAGCTTTCTCCGTAGTAAAGTGATTATTATTATTATTATTATTATGATATTATCATTATTATTTTAAGTTTTTCATAATATATTTTCTAGAAGCAATTTACTATGTGTATTGCACACATAAGAGTGGGAAGCTATGCTCATGAACTTGAGGGTGGAATGTCTACACAAATTGTTTGAAATTATTCTACATGGGAGATTTCTCTTCCTTCTGGGTTTGTTTCTTTTTCAAAGATGTTATTTAATTATTTGTGAGAGAGAGGAGAGAAAAAGCATGAGCGAGAGGGGCAGAGGGAGAGGGAGAATCAGGTTCCCTGCTGAACAGGGAGCCTGACTTGGGACCTGGATCTTGATCTGAGCCTAAGGCAGAAGCTTAACTGAATGACCACCCAAGTGCCACTCTTTCTTTCTTTCTTTCTTTCTTTCTTTCTTTCTTTCTTTCTTTCTTTCTTTCTTTCTTTCTTCTTTCTTTCTTTTTAATAATAAATTTATTTTCTTATTGGTGTTCAATTTGGCAGCATACAGAATAACACCCAGTGCTCATCCCGTCAAGTGCCTCCCTCAGTGCCCGTCACCCTTTCACCCCCACCCACCGCCCTCCTCCCATTCCATCACCACTAGTTCATTTCCCAGAGTTTCGAGTCTTTATGTTCTGTCTCCCTTTCTGATATTTCCGACTCATTTCTTCTCCCTTCCCTTATATTCCCTTTCACTATTATCCATATTCCCCAAATGAATGAGAACATACAATGTTTGTCCTTCTCCGATTGACTTACTTCACTCAGCATAATACCTTCTAGTTCCATCCACGTTGAAGCAAATGGTGGGTATTTGTCGTTCCTAATGGCTGAGCAAGGCCCACCTGTTCTCTCTCTTCATCTTCTGAGTCTCCTATGATATGAATGTTATTGTTTTAATAAGTGGCTGAGTTCCCTAAATCTGCCTCTATGGTCCATAACCTTTCTTGTTTTTAAAGCTTCCACTTGGAAAAAAAAAAAAAAAAAAAAAAAAGCTTCCACTTGGGACTGCGTCAGAGTTATAGCATTTTTAACGTTGGCCTGACTAGGTTTTAGTTCTTTTATTTCTACAGTAAGGGATTCTCTAGTTTTCTTCTGTGCTCTTTTCCAGCCCAGCAGCTATCTTTATAATCATTGTTTTAAACTGTAGTTAGACATCATATATGTGTATTAATGAACTTCCTGGCTGTGAGTAGAACCTCATGTTATTTTATGGAGGTGAATTTCTGAATCTCATTGTTTTTTCCAGAAAAGAATGAGGGAAGAAAAAGAAAAACCAAGAAAAACAATAACAACTGCCCTCCAAAAAAAAAAAAAAATAACAACACCAGATTATTTTGGCCTGCTTGTTAAAAGATTCTAAATCCCAAAATAAAAACACAATTAAAGTGACCCCTGGGTGGCACAGCGGTTTAGCGCCTGTCTTTGGCCCAGGGTGTAATACTGGAGACCCGGGATTGAATCCCACGTTGGGCTCCCGGCATGGAGCCTGCCTCTCCCTCTGCCTGTGTATCTGCCTCTCTCTCTCTCTCTCTCTGTGACTATCATAAATAAATTTTAAATAATTAAAAAAAGAAACACAATTAAAATACCATAAAAGTAAAAATAAGAAATATATAAGGTACATACATAAAAATTAAAATAAGGCATATAATAAAAAAGAATCAAAGAAAATACATGAATATAAAGCACAAAGTACAAAGGAGGCTAGACCCTACTTTCCAGGCAGAGCTGAAGATGAAGCTCTGCAGCCTCTGTGGTTCCACAACTTGGTGGCAGCGGGTGGTCTGTGCGGGGTCTGGGGATGGGCCATGGCGCTGGTTGTCCAATGCACATCTGCTTGGGAGATGCACCTGCGGGGTCAGAAGCGGGGTGGGCGTCAGCGCCTCTGGCCTCCAGCACGCGGCGCTGTGCTGCTCCCTGAGACTGGGCCAGACGCCGGTGGATACTTGGGTACTGTGGCTCTGGGGCTGAGCATCCCGCTCCCCAGTCTTCAGGGGCCTTCACAGAAGATTCCCCAAGCCCCCGGGTCTCCGTCGTTTCTCTCCATACCCTGCGTTTATTTTGCCTGTGTTCCAGCTTCTTTTGGTTTTGTTTTTAATCTCAAACTGTTGTGCCCAAGATTGTGAATCCGAGAAACCACCGAGAAGCCGACACCGATGCAAACACACGAGGGTTTATTTCCATGCTCGAGCTTGTGTCCAAGTATACCCAACACAGCGGAGCAGGGACTTGGTCCCTGAGGTGGGTTTTAGTTTAGTATTAAGGGCTGGTCTCGGGGACCTCCAGAAGGGCTGGAGCAATTCCTCAAGTCCTGTTTACATTTTGATATGGGGACTTCTTGGGCATTGAGCTCTGTTCTCATTCTAATAGGGGCTTCCTGCCCTTGGCCTGGGCTCTGTTTTTATTCCATTGCTGGCCTTTCTAGGACATTAAGCTGTAAACACAAAGGTTCCACATCTGGAAGAGGGACGTCACACTGTCCCTATATGCTGAAGACATGTACTAGAAACAGGAAACCCGAGAGCCTCCACCAAACCTGTTAGAACTAAAGAGTGAGTTCAGTAAAGTCATGGGACCCAAACTGATGCTACAGAGCAGAGTAGCCTTGCTGTGTCCTGACAATGAGCACGCAGGAAGGAAATGAAGGACGTGACTCCCTTCTCAGGAGCATCAAGGAAAATAAATAATGAGACTGAACCAAAGGAGCACAACACTTGTGCACTGAGCCATACCAGGCTCTGGAAGGCCGTCCTGGGCTTGTGGGGTGGGAGCCCCATCTTGTGAAAATATCCGCAGTTCCTGAAGCCACCCTCAGTTTCAATGTCATTCCTATCAAAATCATGGTGGCAGATCTTAGAAATAGGACAAAATTCCCTAACATCCGTCCGCCCCCACAAATACCTCAGTATTGGAGAAGCAGGACAGAGCAGGATGCAGCACTTTCCTATTTCAAAGGATGTCACAGAGACACAGGATAAAGCAGTGTGGTTCTCAGGCCCCCGGCTGGCTCCGTCGATTAAGCATCCGACTCCTGACCTCTCCTCTGGTCCTGATCTCAGGGGTCGTGAGTTCTAGCCCTGGCCTGGGCCATGGACTAGGTGTGGCGCCTACTTAAACAAGCCAGACCCTCGGGGGGTGGTCCCGGCATAAGCTGAAAGAGCAAAACAGAGAGTCCAGATGGAAATGTATTCTGATACAACTGATTTTTTTTATCTTAATTTAATTTAACCCAATTAATTAACGTATAATGTATTATACTTTCAGAGGAAGAATTCAGGGATTCACCAGTTGGAGATAACAGCAGTCCTCGTGACATCACGTGCCCTTCTTCATGCCGGTCGCCTGTTATCCTCTCCCCCCTCCCCTCCCCTCCAGCGACCCTCAGTTTGTTTCCTATCATTAAGAGTCTGTATTTCCTACATCTGTTTTCATCTTATTTGTTTTTCCTTCCAGATGTTCATCTGGTTTGCTTCTTTAATTCCACGTATGAATGACTCCACCCGGTCATTCTCTTTCCCGACTGACTTATTTCAATTAACATGATCCCTCTAGTACTATCCACGTCATTGCAAATGGCAAGATTTCCTTCTCTTTGATAGTTTCATTCCATTCCTCTCTCTATGACCATTATCTATCTCCCATCCTCTTTATCCATCATCTGCCAGAGGGCACTGATGCTCCTCCCACAATGTGTCTACTGTGGACCCGGCAGCTGTGGACATTGGGGTGCAGGTGTCCTGAGTCTCACTGCATTTATATCTTCGGATTGAGCTCCAGGTCCTGCACCTGCTGGTCGCAGGGCGGCTCTATTTGTAACTTCCTGAGGAGCCTCCACACTGTTTCCAGGGCAGCTGCACCAGCCTGCAGTCCCTCCCACAGTGGAAAGGGTTGAGTGAGTTTTGCAGAACGTGGTAAAAGTCTGGTCCACATTTCATTTCGTGTCCTGTAGGCACCAATTCCTTGTCCTTAAGTATTTCTGGGGAAGCCGGGTGTTGGGCTCCGTTTCAATGAGACGTTTCCAAAACTAACAGGCCATAGCTGGAGCCTGGGAGGAGGCAGGTGCGGCCCCTGGAGCCCCCGCTGCCTCCTGCAGGGCCTCCTGCAGTGCCTGAGCATCCCGCAGGGGGCTCCCGAGCCCAGGCCTCACACAGGAGGCGCGCATGCCCAGTCGGCCTCCTCTGTCTGCACTAAAAGGAGCCTGCCTCTGCTGGGGAGGCCTGAGGAGGACGTGGGTACGGGTCCACCCTGGTGAGCTGCAGCCTCCTCAGGACCCGCGGGCAGTCTTCAGGGGGACATTGGGCGGTGTTCATGCTGATAGGAGTCCCGGTTTCCTCAGGACCCGCGGTGAGGCTTCAGGAAGATTTGGGGCAGAATCCACCCGGACAGGAGCCCCTGGGCCATCTCAGGACCCACGGGGAGGCTTCAGGAAATTGTGGGCCCGCATCCATGCTGACAGGAGCCCCTGGGCCGCCTCAGGACCCTCGGGGAGGCTTCAGAAAGATGAGGGCCCGTATCACCCTGACAGCAGCCCTTGGGCCCGCATAACCCTGAATCACCCTGATAGGAGCCCCTGGGCCTGCATCACCCTGACAGGAGTCCCTGGATCCCGGTGTGGGTTTCGATCCTGGGTCTCCAAGTTCATGCACTGGGCCAAAAGCAGGAGACAAACCGCTGCGCCACCAGGGATCCCCTATTTTTAAATTTTCGAGGACGCTCCACACTGTTTTCCACAGTGGCTGCACATTTTCACATGCCCACCAGGAGTGTAAGGGGGATCCCCCTTCTCCATAGCCTCACCAACACCTATAGTTTCTTGTGTTGTTAATTTTAGCCATTCTGGCAGCTGTCAGATGTCAGGTGACATCTCATGGTGGTTTTGGTTTGCATTTCCCTGATGATGGGTGACGCTGAGTGTTTTTCCGTGTGTCTGGTGGCCATCTGGATGTCTTGTCAGAGACAAAGTACATTCATTTCTTCTGCCCATCTGCAGTTGTATAATTTGTGTTTAGGATGCTGAGATTTATATTTGCTTTATGTATTTTGCATACTAACTCTTTATTGGATGTATTGTTTACAAATATCACCTCTCATTTTGTTTGTTGCCTTTTAGCTTTGGTTGTTTCCTTCACTTTGTGGAAGCTTTTCAATTTGATGAAGTCCCAATAGTATTTTTGCTTTTGTTTCCCTCACCTCAGAGGCATATCTAGAAAGAAGATCCAATGGCCAATGTCAAAGACGTTGCTGCCTATCTTTTCTTCTTTGTATGGTTTCAGGTCTCACTTTTAGGTCTTTCATCCATTTTGAATTCATTTTTTATATATATGGTGTAAGAAAGTGGTCCAGTTTCATTCTTTTGCATGTGGCTGCCTGGTTTTCCCAACACCATTTGTTCTTATCCTGGGCTCAGGGTTAGGGTTTGTTGATGAGACTGTCTTTCTGCCTTTGGATATTCCTTCCTGCCTTGTTGTCGATTAATGAATCATAGAGTTACAGGTTTGTATCTTGTTTCGGATTTCCATTCTGATCTATTGTTCTAAGCGTCTCCTGTTGGGAGACCCTTGATTGCTGATTCAATTTCTTTGCTGGTTATCTGTCTGTTCAAGTTTCTTATTTCTTCCTTTTTCATTTTTGCTGTGTTAAATATTTCTAGGAATTGATCTATTTCTTCCAGGTTCTAGGTTGCTGGCATATAATTTTTCATAATGTTCTCTTATAATCCTTTGTGTTTCTCTAGTGTTGGTTGTTATTTCTCTTTTCTCATTTGTGATTTTATTTGGGTCCTTTCTCATCTTTTCACCTTTTTTCTTTTTTAAAGATTATATTTATGTATTCGTGAGAGACACAGAGAGGCAGAGGTATAGGCAGAGGGAAATTGAGGCTCCATGCGGGGAGTCCTGTTGTGGGACTTGATTCCCAAGGACCCCGGGATCATGACCTGAGCCAAAGCCGATGCTCAACCAATGAGGCACCCAGGTGCCTTGCTGATTCAATTCCTTTGCTAGTTATGGGTCTATTCACATTTTCTATTTCTTCCTATTTCAGTTTTACTCATTTGCACATTTCTAGGCATTTGTCCATTTCCTCCACGTCTCCCAGTATGTTAGCGTATAAGCTTTCTTTTTTTTTTTTAATTTTTATTTATTTTTGATAGTCACACACACACAGAGAGAGAGAGAGGCAGAGACACAGGCAGAGGGAGAAGCAGGCTCCATACACCAGGAGCCCGATATGGGATTCGATCCCGGGTCTCCAGGATCGCGCCCTGGGCCAAAGGCAGGCGCAAAACCGTTGCGCCACCCAGGGATCCCGCGTATAAGCTTTCATAGTATTCCCTTATAATTGTCTAATTTTTCTGGTGTTGATTGTGATCTCTCTTCTCTCATTTGTGGTTTTATTTATTTAGGTCATTTCTCTTTTCCCGTTGATAAGGGTGGCTAGGGCTTGATCCATTTTCTTAATTGTTTTGAAGAACCGTCCCTTTGTTTTGTTATTCCATTCTACTGCTTTGTTGTTTCTGTATTGTTTATTTCTGCTTTCATTTTTCCCCCTCTTCTATAGCCTTTAGGCATTGTTTGCTATTCCTTTTCCAGCTCCTTAAGGTGTAGGGTTAGGCTGTGCATTGGAGACTTCTTGTTTCTTGAGGTAGGCCTGTATTGCTATGTACTTCCCTCTTAGGACTGCCTTTGCTACATCCCAGAGGTTTGGAGAAACATGTTTTCATTTTCATTTGTTTTAAATTTCCTAATTTCCTGGTTGCTCCATTCATTCTCTAGTAGGATGTTCATAATCTCCACGTATTTTTGCTATGTCCAAATTTTTTCTTACTGTCAACTTCGATTTTCATAGCGTCGTGGTCTGAAAATGTACAGGATATGCTATCAACCTTCTTGTACCTGTTGTACCTGTTGAGGGCTGATTTGTGGACCATGATATGATCTGTTCTGGAGAATGTCCCATGTGCACTTGAAAGGAATGTGTATTCTGCTTTAGGTTGAAATGTTCAGACTCTATCTGTTGTGTGCCTGTGGTCCAGTGTGTCAAGGCTATTTTTCCCTTGTTGATTTTCTCTATGGACGATCGGTCCATTGCAATAAGTGGTTGTTAAAATCCCCTATCATTGTATTATCATCAGTGAGTTTCTGTACGTTTGTTGTTAATTGGTTTCTATATTTAGGTACTCCCATGTTGGCAGCATAAATATTTAGTTTTTTGATCTTGATAGAGGGTCTTTTAAATTATGAAATAATGCCCTTCTTCATCGCTTTTTACAGTATTTGTTCTTTCTTTATTGAAATGTAAATATTTTATTTATTTATTCATGAGAGATACACAGAGAAGAAGAGGCAGAAAGATAGGCAGAAGGACAGGCAGGCTCCCCAAAGGGAGGCCGATGTGGGACTCGATCCTTGGATCCCAGGATCACCCCCTGATCTGAAGGCAGATGCTCAACCACTGAGCCACCAGGCGTCTCCCAGGGTTTGGTTTCAAATCTAGTTAGTCTGATATAAGTATGGGTCTTCCAGCTTTCTTTTGATATCCATTACTTTTATAGATGGTTTTCCATGCCCTACTTTCAATCTCCCGGTGTCTATAGGTCTAACGTGAGCATCTTGTTGGCAGCATACCGATGGATCTGGTTTTTTTAATAACGATTTTATTTATGAGCGAGAGAGAGAGAGAGAGAGGCAGAAAATTAGGCAGAGAGAGAAGCAGGCTCCCCACCAGGAGCCCAATATGGGACTGGATCCCAGATTCCAGGATCACACCCTGAGTCAAAGGCAGAGGCTCAACCCCTGTGCCACCCAGGCATCCCGGATCCTGCTTTTTAAGCCACTCAGATACCCTCTATCATTTGATTGGAGCATTTTGTCTATCAGCATTCAGAGTGATTATTGAAAGATATGAACTGATTGCCTTTGTGTTACCGGTAGAGTTGGTGTTTCTGGTGACGTTCTCTGGCCCTTTGTAGTCTTTGTTGCTTTTGGTCTCTTTTTTTCACCCACTACAACAGTCCCTCTTAAAATTCCTTGCTGGACTGGTTAAGTGGTCCTGAACTCCTTTATATTTTGCTTATCTGGGACAATCTTTCTCTCTCCTTCTATCCTGAATGACACCATTGCTGAAGAAAGAATTCATACAAATTGGATTCCAATAAAAAGAAATTTAAACACATAAAATAAATTTTTGCTATTATGAATGAGGAAAATGGCATTTAGGAGGAAAACCAGAAGCTGAAACGGAGGAGGACAGATTTCACCATCCGTAGCCTTCACAGCAACCTGGTATCCTTTCCTAGGATTGGCCCCCGCTTCCTGACCCTCTGTGCTCCTTGTTGAAACCCAGCAGTCACATCTCCGTACCTCCTGCACCTCTGCAGTCATGCTTTATACCGCCTTCCATGTATCCTATTGGGGACCACAGAGTCGTGTATGGAAAAATCCGGAAGCTGTTTGACAACATTAGGGGGATTCTGACTTTTGTTGGTTTTGGGGTGTGTGTGTGTCTATCACATGCAGCTATCACATGCAGCTATCGGATCCTCTGGCTGGGTCACCCCGATGCCGAAATGGTTGGCACAATATCATTTCTGGTGCTGGAGCTGGGCGGCTAGCCATGCACTCCTGGACGACCCGGTGCTCGCTTGTGCAGTGACATTCCACTGGAGGGGCAGCTGATTTGGAAGGTCCAGCTCAGCCACGTTCACATGTCCGGAAGTGTGGCCCACCAATGGCGGCTGCTTCTCTTCTCCCCAATGCCTCTCCAGCAGGGAGCCAGAAATCGGGGCCGCCATGTGGGGAGCTCCTGAAGAGCTGGGTGCACATGGCAGGGAGCCCAGGGGCTGCCTGTGTGTGGGAGTCGGGGTGGGGACAGGGCTGGGTTCCTCGGTCTCCTGTGCTGCCTGGCCTTCAGGCCGAGCCCCATGCTCACCCAGCCCCTACTCACTCGGGCAAGGAGGGTGCCCTCCACACGCTGGTGTGAGAGATCCCGCACCACAAGGTGTGCAGGCTGAGTCCACCTGGTGAGGGTGGCCCAGGTGCTTGAGCTGCAAGTGTGGGACCCAGGAAATTTAACAAAAATCTCCTACCCCTGGACAAGCAGAGCAGGACTGATTCCATTTTATGCTACACCTGCCACCTCCAGGATGACCCCCACATGACCTGCTTATGGCTTAAGGGGCTGCCCCACCATAGTCAGGCCGCTGTGCACACCCTAATCGGAAATGAGCTCATAACAATGTAACCCTGCTTTGTGCCCCCCAAAACTGCATGCCGATTCTGAACTTCCCCTGGGGAGGGAGAGCTTTCTGTCCTTTAGGGGAGGGAAAGAATGACACGGGTTGGGAGGGCGGGTGCTGGAGTCCCCCACCTGGGAGCATGTGTGGAATCTGGGTGGGGGCATATGTCCTGAGGTTTCAGCCTGAGAGACGGTTCTGAGGACAGCAGAGCTGACCTGGACCTGCAGCTCATGGGCTCCTGCACTGGGTCCCTGCAGGGCAGCTGGACCCCGGCCTTGGGCTCCCAGTGGCCCCAGCACCTGGAGCAGCCTGCTTCCTGATGTTGGTGCGGGTGGGGCCCACTGGCCTACTCCTGCTCTCCCCAACCTGGGGTGTCCCAGGATCCAAAGGGCACCCTAGGTGAGTGACCTGGATCTGTGGGGGTAGGCCCAGGGTCTAAGAGGCCACATCCAGCTGTGAGAGGGCTCGCTCAGCCTGGGGCCAGAATCCAGGGCTGGCCAGGGCCATGGGGGGGCTGGATCCCATTAGTCTTTGTGTTGGGCCTGGAGGGGCTCAAATCATCTCAGCCCCCACAGAGCCCGGGGCCAGGTTAGCCCAGGTCCCTATGGGTTAGGGGCTGGTGTCCTGTGCAGGGTGTGCCGCCCTCCAGGAGGGACAGTGGGCAAGGCAGAGCACGGTGCATCCTCTGAACCACTCACCTGCACCCACCCTGTCAGGGACTCCCTGTCTTTCCTCCTCTCTGCAACCCCTGGGTACTCTTTGAGACACCTGGGCTTCTGATGGGATCAGGGTATGCAGAGAAATGCCGGGAGGCTGAGCATGTCCCACAGGGGTCACCTGCACCTGGTCCTTGCTGGGGGTAAATGGTGTGGGGGTGGATGGTGTGGGGGCAGGGGTATGATTGTGGTGGAGTGTGGGGGATGGTGTAGGGGGATGGTGTTGGGGTATAGTGTGGGTTGGGTTTGCGTGGGGCTGTGTGGGTGTGAGGGGGATGGTGTAGGTGGGATGCCATTGGGAATGATGATGTAGGGGGGTGGAGTAGGAGTGGGGAATGAGGGGGATGTCGTGGGGGGCCTGCGGACACAGGGTATCTCCTTCCCCTAAGATGCAGAAGGAGACTTCTACAGTTAACGGCGGCCCCAGTCTGGGGTTTGTTGTGATACCTTCCCCTTGGGCACGGTGTGGTCAGTGCAGGTGTCTGGCTGGACCGGGGGCATTATCTGGGGGTCATCATAATATGTATGCTTTCAAATTGCAAATTGTCTCAAATTAAATGCATAGAATTTAGAAATATATAAAGTACTGAGAGTGGGTGTCACTCTGACCCATCCGACCCTCATGGGATCGATGTGTGTCCTGCTCCAGCCACGGCCATGCCGCCTGGCCCCCAGGTCCGGTCCCTGCCTCCCACAGCCCCCACCCCATCCCTTGCTTCTCATGGGGCCGTCCCTATCCCTTTCGGTGTTCAGCTCCCATGGCAACCCCTGGAGGCCCCATCCTACTGGCCACTCATCCCTGAGGCCCGGGGGGTGGGCACGGGGGTCATCCCAATCACCCTACCATTGAGCAGTGTGTTGTTGGCTGCCGTTGCTCCCCCTGGCACAGAGGGCCTGTTTTCCCTACCCAGAAGCCCCCGGGGCCCCAAAGCCCCCTGTACAAGCAGCCTCACCCGACCCCCTAGCAGTACTAAAACATGATGTGGCTGCCCAACATCCTGTTGACGTCTAGGTCTACTTTCGTGATATCCCTGGAGAAGAAAAGGGCATCCTCCTTCATTTCCTGTGGGAAAACCAGGGAGGAGGAACAGGCGCCAGGGATACAGACCCCGACCTGTCACGAGCTGCCATGCTGGGCAGGGAGCCCTGGGGCCACAATGGGAGTGTGTCCTGCGGAAAACTCCTTCCTTCCTCTGGGAGTCCAGGGATGACGGGAGTGCCCACCGTGCCCGTGGGACCTGTGTGACGGCTTGTGCACTGGGTTGTTGTGGGCGGGGAGGTGCCTGAGTTTCACCCTGCGTGGGAGGGGATAGGGGTTCAGCCAAGGTGGGAGGGGACATGGGAGTGTTGTGCCCAAGGTTGCGAATCCGAGAAACCACTAAGTATCTGACACCAATGCAAACACACAAGGGTTGATTTCCAAACTCGAGCTTGCGTCCAAGTACTCCCAACACAGCGGAGCAGAGACTTGGACCCCGAGGTGGGTTTTAGCTTAGTTTTAAGGGCTTGTCTTGGGGTCCTACAGAGGGCTGGAGCAATTCCTCAAGTTCTGTTGACATTTTGATATGGGGCCTTCAAGGGTATTGAACTCTGCTCTCATTCTAATAGACGGTTCCAGCCCTTGGCATGGGCTTAGTTTTGATTCAATTGTGGGGCTTTCTAGGACATTAAGCTGTAAACTTTTGTTTTTTTCCTGTAACTGAAGCAATGTAAATTTCAGCACTTCTTCACAGGGGCCTGGAATGGCTGGGCATGTGCTACTGCTGAATTTAAATTGGAATGGTCTTAATTTTCTCAGCCTCCTTGCTTCCTGTCCCACCTATCTAGCTCCTTCCCCTTTCCCCAGAGCTCCTAAGAGAGCAATTGCAAATAACCTCAGCGTGGCATCCTGTGTTGGGCAACAGGCCCAGTGATTTGGGATCAGGAAGACCTGGAGCACGGGCGTCCCAGCTGTGCAGCGGGATTCGAAGCTGCAGAATCTTATTCCCTGAGGCTATCTTGACAACTGACTTTGTACGTAGAAAAGCTCTCCTTTGTCCTTAAAAGTTGAGGAGCGAGTCATAGAGTTTTATCTCTGCACATCTGATTGCTCAGATTCCAATCTGAGATGTATTTCCTGTTAATAAGGATAATTTACTACTATCTGTAGTACTATGGTTAAAATATTCTGACACAAGTAATTCAGAGGGAAGGGTTTCTCATCTCTTTCTTCACAGTTCAGTCACTCATCAGGAAATGCATCTTTATGGATTTGGAAAGAACTGAGAGACATTATTACCAATGGTCCTATTATTATGTGAAGGATTCTTCCCTGAGATTCTTCCCCTATTTCAACTGACACTGAAACACTGTGAACTCTTTGGAAGACAAATGTCAAGGAAATGAATGTTATGCATTGCTAATTTTATTTTTTTATTTTTTTCTTTTATTTATTTATGATAGTCACCGAGAGAGAGAGAAGGCAGAGACACAGGCAGAGGGAGAAGCAGGCTCCATGCACCGGGAGCCCGACGTGGGACTCGATACCGGGTCTCCAGGATTGCGCCCTGGGCTGAAGGCAGGCGCCAAACCACTACGCCACCTAGGGATCCCCCATTGCTAATTTTAAATGCACTTGCAGTATGGTGTCTATTATACTAGAATTATTTTTATCTGACTTTTTGCTATTTATTATCCGTTCCTGCTTTTCAGGTTGAGGAGGCATTATACGTGTTCATAAGTGTTTTTCTTTCCTTCTGATCTAAAATTCTTACTTTGTTTCCATCAAAGGAACTCTTTAAGAATAAGGCAAAAGTTAATTCAACTATTCTTAAAATGTCTTCACACTTGGAGCCTGATTCATTTAAGTCAATTTTCAAAATAAATCTTATTTATTAGGAAAAAAACAAAGATTTATAGGGAAATTGAGAAGATAGTATAGTGTATTCACATGCACTGGCACTCTATTTCTCCAATTATTGATATCTTATATTAGTACGGTACAAATATGAGCTAATGAATCAATATTAAAATAGTCGCATTAACCAAAGACCATACTTTATTCAGATTTCCTTAGTTTTTGCTAAGTTACCATCCCTCGTATTACATTCCATTTGTCCTCATGTTTTCTTAGGCTCCTCTGGATTGTGACAGTCTTTCAGCCTTTCCTTGTTGTTGTTGAACTGGAACACTTTGAGAAGGAGAGTATTTTGAAAAATTTCCCTCAGTTGGGACATGTCTGTCGTTTATCTCATGATTGAACTGTTTTTGTGGATTTTATACAGAGATATACTGTCATTTTTATTATATCATATAAAGGATAGATACTATCACATGATTTATCAGTCTTGGTATCGATCTGATCATCTTGCTAAGGTAGTGTTTGTCAGCTTTCTCCGTAGTAAACTGATTCATTTTTGTTATTTTTATTATTATTTTTATTATTATTAGTGTATTATCATTATTATTTTAGGTTTTTCATAATATATTTTTAGAAGGAAGTTACTACGTGTATTGCACACATAAGAGTGGGAAGCTATGCTCATGAACTTGACGGTGGAATGTCTGCACAAATTCTTTGAAATTCTTCTACATGGGAGATTTCTCTTCCCTCTAGGTTTCTTTGATTTTTTTCAAAGATGTTATTTATTTATATGAGAGAGAGAGAGGAGAAAATGCATGAGCGAGAGGGGTAGAGGTAGAGGGTGAAGCAGGTTCCAGCTGAACAGGGAGCCTGCCTTGGGACCTGGATCATGATCTGATCCTAAGGCAGAAGCTTAACTAACTCAGCCACCCAGGGGCCACTCTTTCTTTTTTTTAATAATAAATTTATTTTTTATTGGTGTTCAATTTGCCAAATATAAATGACACCCAGTTCCCATCCCGTCTAGTGCCCCCCTCAGTGCCCGTCACCCATTCATCCTCACCCCTGCCCTCCTCCCATTCAATCACCCCTAGTTCATTTCCAGAGTTAGAAGACTTTATGTTCTGTCTCCCTTTCTGATATTTCCCACACATTTCTACTCCCTTCCCTTATATTCCCTTTCACTATTACCTATATTCCCCAAATGAATGAGAACATACAATGTTTGTCCTTCTCTGATTGTCTTACTTCACTCAGCATAATACCTTCCAGTTCCATCCACCTTGAAGTACATGGTGGGTATTTGTCGTTGCTAATGGCTGATCAAGGTCCACCTTTTCTCTCTCTTCATCTTCTGAGTCTCCTATGATATGAATGTTATAGTTTTAATAAGTGGCTGAACTCCCTAAGTCTGCCTCTTTGGTCCATAACCTTTCTTGTTTTGAAGACTTCCACTTGGGACTACACCTCAGTTATAGAATTTTTAACGTTGGACTGACTTGATTTAAGTTCTTTTATTTCTACAGTAAGGGATTCTCTAGTTTGCTTCTGTGCTCTTTTACCAGCCCAGCTGCTATCTTTATAATCATTGTTTTAAACTGTAGTTAGACATCATATATGTTTATTGATGAACTTCCTGGCTGTGAGTACTACTTCATGTTATTTTATGGAGGAGAATTTCTCAATCTCATTATTTTTTCCAAAAAAGAAAGAAGAAAGAAAAAGAAAAATCAAGAAAAACAATAATAACTGCCCTCTCAAAAAAAAAAAACCAGATTATTTTAGCCTGCTTGTTAAAAGATTCTAAATCCCAAAACATGAAACACAATTAAAGTACCATGAAAGTAAAAAAAGAAATATATAAGGTACATACAAAAAATTAAAAAAGGCAATTAATAAAAAAGAATCAAAGAAAATAAATTAAAAAAGAGCACAGTGTACAAAGGAATCTAGACCCTACTTTCCAGGCAGAGCTGAAGCTCTGCAGCCTCTGTGGTCCAACAACTTGGCGGCAGCAAATGGTCTGTGTGGGGTCTGGGGATGGGCCGTGGTGCTGATTGTCAGGTGCACATCTACCTAGGAGATTGCATCCTGCGGGGGTCAGAGGTGGGGTGGGCGTCAGTGTCTCTGGGCTCAAGCGGGCAGCGCTGGGCTGCTCCCTGAGACCCGGCCCTGATGGGCGGGATGCCGGTGGGGATGCTAGGTCCTCTGGCTCTGGGGCTGAGCATCCCATCCCCTGTCTGCTGGAGCCTCCAGAGAAGAGCCCCCAAGCCCCCGGGTCTCGGCCACTGCTCTCAGAACCCTGCGTTCACTCTACCTGCGTCCGAGCTTCTTTTGGTTTTGTTTTTTATCTCAGACTGTTGTCCCCAAGATTACGAATCTGAGAAACCACCAAGAAGCTGACACTGATGCAAACACATCGAGGGTTTATTTACAAGCTCGAGCTTGTGTCCAAGTATACCCGACAGAGCGGAGCAGGGACTTGGACCCCGAGGTGGGTTTTAGCTTAGTTTTAAGGGCTGGTCTCGGGGAACTCCCAAAGGGCTGGAGCAATTCCTCAAGTTCGGTTTACATTTTGATATGGGGCCTTCAAGGGCATTGAGATCTGTTCTAATAGAAGCTTCCTGCTGTTGGTCTGGGCTCAGTTTTTATTCTATTGTGGGGCTTGCTGTGTCCTGACAATGAGCACTCAGGAAGGAAATGACGGACGTGACTCCCTTCTCAGGAGCATCACAGAGAATAAATGAGACTGAACCAAAGGAGCACAAGATTTGTGCACTTAGCCATACCAGGCTTTGGGAGGCCGTCCTGGGCTCAGTGGGTTGGGAGCCTCATCGTGTGAAAATGTCCACAGTTCCTGAAGCCACCCTCAATTTAAATGTCATTCCTGTCGGGCAGCCCTGGTGGCGCAGCGGTTTAGCACCGCCTGCAGCCCAGGGCATGATCCTGGAGACCCTGGATCTAGTCCCATGTCGGGCTCTCTGTATGATGCCTGCTTCTCCCTCTGCCTCCCTGTGTCTCTGCTTCTCTCTCTCTCTCTCTCTCCCTGAATAAATAAATAAAATCTTTTAAAAAAATTAAAAAATAAAAATAAAAAAAATAAAAAAAAATGTCATTCCTGTCAAATCATGGTGGCACATCCCATAAATAGGAAAAGAAAACCCATAACATCCATCCACCCCCACAAATGACCCCGGACAGCAAATCAGTATTGGAAAAGCAAGGACAGAGTGGGATGCAGCACTTTCCTATTTCAAACGATGTCACAGAGACACAGGATAAAGCAGTGTTTTCCTCGGGACCCCTCTGGCTCCATCAGTTAAGCATCCGACTCCTGACCTCACCTCCTGTCCTGATCTCAGGGTCGTGAGTTCTCGCCCTGGGCTGGTCCATGGACGAGGCCTGACGCCTACTTAACAACCACACCCATGTGGGTTGGTCCCAGCATAAGGTGAAGGAACAGAACAGAAAGTCCAGTAGGAAACGTGTTCTGATACAACAGATTTTTTAACTTAATTTAATTTAAACCGAATTAATTAACGTATAGTGTATTATACTCTCAGAGGAAGAATTCAGGATTAAACAGTTGGAGATAACCGCTGTACTCATGACATCACGTGCCCTCCTTCATGCTGGTCCCATGTTATCCCCGCCGGCATCCCCGCCTAGCAGCGACACTCAGTTTGTTTCCTTTATTTTTTTAAATTTTTTATTTATTTATTTACCGTAGACACACACACACGAGGGGGGGGGGGCAGACAGAGACACAGGCAGAGAGAGAAGCAGGCTCCATGCACCGGGAGCCCGATGTGGGATTTGATCCCGGGTCTCGTCTCCAGGATCGCACCCTGAGCCAAAGGCAGGCGCCAAATTGCTGCGCCACCCAGGGATCCCCAGTTTGTTTCCTTTAATTAAGAGTCTGTATTTCCTGCATCTGTTTTCATCTTATTTGTTTTTCCTTCCCTTCACAGATGTTCATCTGCTTTGCTTCTTTAATTTCAGCAATGAATGACACCACACGGTCATTCTCTTTTCCGACTGACCTATTTCACTTAGGATGATCCTTCTAGTTCTATCCACGTCATTGCAAATGGCAAGATTTCCTTCTCTTTGATAGCTGAGTACCATTCCTCTCTCTATGACCATCATCTATCTCCCATCCTCTTTATCCATCATCTGGCAGAGGGCACCGAGGCTCCTCCCAAGTGTGGCTACTGTGGACACGGCTGCTGTGGAAATTGGGGTGCAGTTGTCCCACGTCTCACTGCATCTGTATCTTCAGAGTGAGCTCCAGTCTGTACACCTGCTGGTCGCAGGGCGGCTCTATTTGTAACTTCCTGAGGAGCCTCCACACTGTTTCCAGGGCGGCTGCACCAGCCCGTTGTCCCGCCCACAGTGGAAGAGGGTTGAGTGAGTTTTACAGGACGTAGTAAAAGTCTGGTCCACATTTCATTTCGCTTTTTGGGCTCCAATTCCTTCTCCTTAAGTATTTTTGGGGAAGCTGGGTGTTGGGCTCCTTTTCAGTCAGACGTTTCCGGAGATAACAGGCCCCAGCTGGAGCCTGGAAGGAGGCAGAGGTGGGCCTGGGGATGGGCACTCTGCCTCCTGCACAGCCTCCTGCAGTGCCTGAGCATCCCGCAGGGGGCGCCAGAGCCCAGGCACCACCCAGAGGGCACGCATGTGCAGTAGGCCTCGTCTGCCTGCACTAACAGGAGCCAGCCTGTGCTGGGGAGGCCTGAGGAAGACATGGGGACACGTCCACGCTGATGAGCCACAGCTTTCCTCAGAATCTGCGGGACGTCTTCAGGGGGATACTGGGCAGCGTTCACGATGACAGGAGCCCCGGTCTCCTCAGGACACATGGTGAGGCTTCAGGAAGATGTGGGCCCACATCCACCCTGACAGGAGCCCCTGGGCTGCCTCAGGACCTACAGGGAGGCTTCAGTAAGATGTAGGTCCACATCCACGCTGACAGGAGCCACTGGGCCACCTCAGGACACGCGGGGAGGCTTCTGAAAGATGTGGCGCCGCGTCCACTCTGGAAGGAGCTAAGGTGCCCCTCAGGACATATGTTGAGGCTTCTGGAAGCTGGGGGCTGCATCCACAGTGACAGGAGCCCCGGCCACCTCAGAACCTGCGGTGATGCTTCGGGAGGTCGTGGGGCACATCCACACAATAGGACGCTGATGTCCTCAGGACCCCCAGTGTAGATTTCGGGAAATATGGGGATACGTCCGTGTGGACAGAAGACCCCAGCCTTGTCAGAGCCTGTGGAGAGGCCTAAGAAAGATGTGGGTGCCGAATCCACACTGACAGGAGTCTCCGGCCTCCTCAGGATGCACTGTGAAGGACTGGGATGATTTGGGGCCACGTCCATGCTGACAGGAGCCCCCAACCTCCTCAGGTCTTATGGTGAGGCTGAGGAAATGTGGGGCCACGTCAAGACTGAGAGGACCCCCGTCCTCCTCAAGACCTGCACTTTGGCTTTGGGAGACATGGGGCTGCATCTAGGCTGACAGGAACCCACAGCCTCCTTCAGGACCTGCGGTGAGTTTTCTGGGGGACGTGGGGCCATGTCCAGGCTGACAGGAGCCCCAGGGCCTCCTGAGAACCTGCTGTGAGGCTTCCAGAGGATGTGAGGCATACCCACGGTGACAGGAGACCAGGCGTACTCAGGACCCGCTGAATAAGTCTCTGGAACACGTGGGGCCACGTCTGCACTCACAGGACCCCGGCTTCCACAGGACCTCCTGGAGGACTTGGAGGTGCCATTGGGGACCACGTCCATATCAGTAGGGACTCCTCAGAACCATAGGGTAAGTGAATGGGTAGAATGAATGGTAGGGTCAGGGGAGGGGAGGCATTTGGTGGTTAGGCTTAGGTTAGATGTTAGGGGTTATTATTATGCTTATGGTTACGGATTAGCGGTTAGGGTGAGGGATAAGGGTAAGGGTCAGTGGTTAGGAGTTAGGATAGGGGTTTGTGTGAGGGACAGGAGTTAGAGTTAGGGATAGGGTTTAGACTTTAGGGATTAGGGACAGGAGGTTAGGAGTTGGGGTTTGGGTTA
This sequence comes from Canis lupus familiaris, assembly GCF_011100685.1. NCBI lineage: Eukaryota > Metazoa > Chordata > Mammalia > Carnivora > Canidae > Canis > Canis lupus. The sequence continues at coordinate 133,389 of NW_023330400.1, forward strand.
TGGTGAGAGTTAGGTTTGGGCTAGGTTTGCGGTTAGGGTTTAGGGAGTGAGTTAGGGTCAGGGGTTAGGGTTAGGGGTTAGAGTAAAAGTTACGGCTAGGTTTAGTGTTAGGGCGAGGGTTAGGTTTAGGATAGGGGTTAGGGATAGGATTAGGGTTAGTGTTTGGTAGGGGTTAGGTTTAGGGTCAGGTCAGGGTCAGGGTACGGCTTGGAAAAGGTTAAGAGTGGGCTAGGCAGTGGGTTAGGGATTAGTTTTAGTGTACGGGTTAGGGTACAATTTTGGATATGAGATAGGATTAGTATTAGAGGGCTTAGAGTTAGGGTACAGGTTAAGTTTAGGAATACGATTTGAGTACATTAAGTTAAGGTTATGGTTAGAGGTTAGGGTTAGATTTAAGGTAAGGGTCAGGGTTAAGGGTTTTAGAATAGGTTTAGGAGTTAGGGTGAGGGTTGGCAGGAAGGTTCAGTGAATGTGTTTCGGTCTTGGGGTTTGTGTTTGGTTTTTGATTAGTGATAGATCTTGTTTAAGGGTTAGGTTAACATTACGATTAAGTGTAGGGTAAGGGTTATGTCTGTGTATGGTTAGAGTTTGGGTCTTGGCATGTGCCTGCACTGGGACTCCTAGCATCTTGGACAATTTAGTTTGATGCACTCTATTTAGGTTTTGGTTTCAAAGATAGCCTGACTCCACCGAGTCAGTGGCCTCCCCAGAGAATCAAAATCCAGGCTTCTGCTGGGGTGAGAATAAGCATGGCAGGCTTCTCCTGAGCTGAGCTAAGGAGGGTTTGTGGCTCTAAAGACTTTTGTTTGGATTTTCAGTTGCCTTTCTGATTTTATCTCTTTGTGCGCACATGTATCCTCTATACTACCAGTTATTATTTTAAAGTTTTACTTGAATTCCTCTTTGTAAACACAGTATGATATAGTTTCAGGTTTACAACATAGTGATTCAACCCTTGAATACAACGCCTGGAATGGTCAGAGGTGACCTCCACTATCCCCATTCCCTGATTCCCCATCCGCCCCACCTTCCTCTGGTATTTATTAGATTATTTTGTGTGGTTAAGAGTGTGTATCTGGTTTGCATCTCTCATCCCCCCATTTGCCCCTTTGCCAGTTTGGTTTCTTAAAATTCACATGTGAATGCAATGTATGGTATTTGGTACCTGTCTTACTCTGACTGACTGAGTTCATTTAGCGTAAGTCCCTTCCACTTCTCCCACATCATTGTAAATGGCTTCATTTCATCCCTTCTGATGACCCAGTGATGTTGCAGTGTGTATATTTACCACATCGTCTCTGCCCATTCATCGTCAATGGACATCTGGGCTGTATACACAGTTTCGCTGTTGTTGATAATGCTGCTACCAACACTGGGCTGCGTGTTCCCTTCGAACTCTACTAACTACTTTTGTATCCTCAGGGTAAATACCTAAGCTGTGCAATTTTGGAATGTAGGGTTAGCTCTATTTTTAACTTCTTTTTTAAAATTTTTTTTATGATAGTCACAGAGAGAGAGGCAGAGGACACAGGCAGAGAAAAAAGCAGGCTACATGCACTAGTAGCCCGACGTGGGATTCGATCCCTGGTCTCCAGGATCAGGCCCTGGGCCAAAAGGCAGTTGCCAAACCCGCTGTGTCACCCAGGGATCCCCTATCTTTAACTTCTCAAGGACCCTCCAGACTGTTTTCCACAGTGGCTGCACCGTTATTTACGTATTCATGAGAGACACAGAGAGGCAGAGTTATAGGCAGAGGGAAAATGAGGCTCTATGCGGGGAGCCTGATGTGGGACGTGATCCCCCAGGAGCCTGGGAACATGATCTTAGCTAAAGCAGATGCTCAACCACTGAGGCACACAGGTGCCTTACGATTCTGTTTCTTTGCTATTATGGGTCTGTTCATATTTCTATTTATTCCTATTTCAGTTTTGCTCATTTGCACATTTCTAGGGATTTGTCCATTTCTTCCGGTCTCCCAGTTTGTTAGCATATAATCTTCATAGTATTCCCTTATAATGTTTTATTTTTCTGGTGTTGATTGTGATCTCTCTTCTCTCATTTGTGATTTTATTTATTTAGGTTTTCTCTTTTCTCATTGATAAGGCTGGCAAGGGCTTGATACATTTATTAATTATTTTGAAGAACCAGCTCTTAGGGATCCCTGGGTGGGCAGTGGTTTGGCGCCTGCCTTTGGCCCAGGGCGCGATCCTGGAGACCCGGGATCGAATCCCACGTCGGGCTCCGGTGCATGGAGCCTGCTTCTCCCTCTGCCTGTGTCTCTGCCTTTCTTCTCTCTCTGTGTGTGACTATCAAAAAAAAAAAAAAAGAACCAGCTCTTAGTTTCGTTATTCCATTCTACTGTTTTGTTTTTTCTGTATTGTTTATTTCTGCTCTCATCTTTATTTTTTCCCTTCTTCTGTAGGCTTTAGGCTTTGTTTGCTATTGCTTTACCAGCTCCTTTAGGTGTAGGGTTAGGTTGTGTATTGGAGACTTCTTATTTCTTGAGGTAGGCCTGGATTGCTATGTACTTCCCTCTTAGGACTGCCTTTGCTACATCCCAGACGTTTGGAGAAAATTTCATTTTCATTTGTTTTATATTTCCTCCTTAATTTCCTGGTTGCTCCATTCATTCTCTAGTAGGATGTTCATAATCTCCACGTATTTTTGGTCTGTCCAATTTTTTCTTACTGTCGACTTCGAGTTTCTTAGTCGTGGTCTGAAAATGTACAGGGTGTGATATCAACCTTCTTGTACCTGTTGTACCTGTTGATGGCTGATTTGTGGGCCATGATATGATCTGTTCTGGAGAATGTCCCATGTGCACTTGAAAGGAATGTGTATATTCTGCTTTAGGATGAAATGTTCAGACTATATCTGTTGAGTCCCTGTGGTCCAGTGTGTCTAGGCAATTGTTCCCCTGTTGATTTTCTGCATAGACGATCAGTCCATTGCCATCATTGGGTGGTAAAATCCCCTGTCATTGTATTATTATCAGTGAGTTCCTGTACATTTGTCATTAATTGGTTTCTATATTTAGGTACTCCTATGTTTGGCAGCATAAATATTTAGTTGTTTGAACTTTTTTTAAAAAATAAATTTATTTTTTATTGGTGTTCAATTTACCAACAAGCAGAGTAACACCCAGGCTCATCCCGGCAAGTGCCCCCTCAGTGCCCGTCACCCATTCACCCACACCCCTGCCCTCCTCCCCTTCCAGCATCCCTTGTTCCTTTCTCAGAGTCAGGAGTCTTTATGTTCTGTCTCCCTTTCTGATATTTCCCACACATTTCTTCTACATTCCCTTATATTCCCTTTCACTATTATTTATATTAACCAATTGAATGAAACATGTTTGTCCTTCTCCGATTGACTTACTTCACTCAGCGTCAAACCTCCAGTTTCATCCAGGTTGAAGCAAAAGGTGGGTATTTGTCGTTTCTAATGGCTCAGTAATATTCCATTGTATACATAAACCACATGTTCCTTATCCATTCATCTTTCAAAGGACTCCAAGCCTCCTTCCACATTTTGGCTATTGTGGACGTTGCTGCTATGAACATCGGGGTGCAGGTGTCCCCGCGTTTCATTGCATCTGAATCTTTGAGGTAAATCCCCAACAGTGCAATTGCTGGGTCATAGAGCAGGTCTATTTTTAACTCTTTGAGGAACCTCCACACAGTTTTCCAGAGTGGTTGCACCATTTCACATTACCACCAAAAGTGTAAGAGTCTTCCCTTTACTCTGCATCCTCTCCAACATTTATTTTTTTCTTCCTTGTTAATTATCCCCATTCAGTGGTGTAAGGTGGTTCTCATTGTGGTTTTTTTTTTAATATATTTTTTATTGGTGTTCAATTTACTAACATACAGAATAACACCAGTGCCCGTCCCCATTCACTCCCACCCCCCGCCCTCCTCCCCTTCTACCACCCCTAGTTCGTTTCCCAGAGTTAGCAGTCTTTACGTTCTGTCTCCCTTTCTGATATTTCCCACACATTTCTTCTCCCTTCCCTTGTATTCCCTTTCACTATTATTTATATTTCCCAAATGAATGAGAACATATAATGTTTGTCCTTCTCCGACTGACTTACTTCACTCAGCATAACTGTGGAAAGAGCCTCGGTTGTCCAACGAAAGATGAATGGATAAAGAAGATGTGGTTTATGTATACAATGGAATATTACTCAGCTATTAGAAATGACAAATACCCACCATTTGCTTCAACGTGGATGGAACTGGAGGGTATTATGCTGAGTGAAGTAAGTCATTGTGGTTTTGATTTGTATTTCCATGATAGCAAGTGATGCAGAGCATTTTTTTTATGTTCATGTTGGCCATGGCAATGTCGTCCTCTGTGAGATTTCTCTTCATGTCTTTTGCCCATTTCATGATTGGATTCTTTGTCTCTTTGTTGTTGATTTTAAGAAGTTCTTTATCGATCTTTGAAACCAACCCTTTATCTGATACGTCATTTGCAAATATCTTCTCCCATTCTGTAGGTTGTCTTTTAGTTTTGTTGACTTTATCCTTTGCTGTGCAAAAGCTTCTTATCTTGATGAAATCACAATAGTTCATTTTTGCTTTTGTTTATTTTGCCTTCGTGGATGTATCTCCAAGAGGTTACTGTGGCCAAGTTCAAAAAAAGATATAGCCTGTGTTCTCCTCTCGGATTTTGATGGACTCTTGTCTCACATTTAGATCTTTCATTCATTTTGAGATTATTTTTGTGTATGGTGAAAGAGAGTGGTGTAGTTTCATTCTTTCTTCTGCATGTGTATGTCCATTTTCCCAGCACCATTTATTGAAGAGACTGTCTTTCTTCCAATCGATAGTCTTTCCAACTTTATCGAATATTAGTTGACCATAAAGTTCAGGGTCCACTTCTGGGTTCTCTCTTCTGTTCCATTGATCCATTTGTCTGTTTTTGTGCCAGTACCACACTGTCTTGAACCACAGCTTTGTAGTACACCCTGAAATCTGGCATTGTGATGCCCCTAGATATGGTTGTTTTTTTAAAATTCGCCTCGCTATTCAGGGTCTTTTCTGATTCCACACAAGTCTTTTTTTATTATGATAGTCACAAACAGAGAGAGAGAGAGAGAGGCAGAGACACAGTCAGAGGGAGAAGCAGGCCTCATGCACCAGGAGCCTGACATGGGATTCAATCTTGGGTTTACATGATCGTGCCCTGGGCCAAAGGCAGGCGCCAAACCGCTGCATGACCCAGGGATCCTGATTCCACACAAATCTTAAAATAATTAGTTCTAAGTCTCTAAAGAAAGTCCATGGTATTTTGATAGGGTTTGCATTAAAAGTGAACATTGCCTTGGTAAAATTGATATTTTCACAATGTTAATTCTGCCAATCCATGAGCATGGAATATTTTTCCATCTCTTTGTGTCTTCCTCAATTTCTTTCAGAAGTTTTCTATAGTTTTTTAGGGTATAGATCCTTTACCTCCTTGGTTAGGTTTATTCTAGGTATCTTATGCTTTTGGGTGCAATTGTAATGAGACTGACTCCTAATTTCTCTTCTCCGTCTCATTGTTAGTGTATAGAAATGCCATTGATTTCCGGGCATTGATTTTGTATCCTGCAACACTACCAAATTGCTGTATGAGTTCTAGCTATCCTGGGGTGGAGGCTTTTGGTTTTTCTAGGTAGAGTATCATGTCATCGGCGAACAGGGAGAGTTTGACTTCTTTGTCAATTTGAATGACTTTATTTCTTTTTGTTGTCTGATTGCTGAGGCAGGACTTCCAGTACTATTTTGAATAGCAGTGGTCAGAGTGGACATCCCTGTCTTGTTCCTGATCTTAGGGGTAAGGCTCCCAGTGCTTCCCCATTGAGAATGATATTTGCTGTGGGCTTTTCCTAGATGGCTTTTAAGATGTCGAGGAATGTTCTCTATCCTTACGCTCTGAAGTGTTTTGACCAGGAATGGATGCTCTATTTTGTCAAATGCTTTCTCTGCATCTAATGAGAGGATCATATGGTTCTTGGTTTGTCTCTTGCTGATATGACGAATCACAGTGATTGTTTTATGAGTGTTGAACCAGCCTTGTGTCCCAGGGATAACTCCTACTTGGTCATGGTGAATAATTTTCTTAATGTACTCTGGGATCCTATTGGCTAGTATCTTGTTGAGAATTTTTGCATCCATGTTCATCAGGGCTATTGGTCTGTAATTCTCCTTTTTGGTGGGGTCTTTGTCTGGTTTGGAATTAATGTGATGCTGGCTTCATAGAACGAATTTGGAAGTACTCCATCTCTTTCTATCTTTCCAAACAGCTTTAGTAGGATAGGTATGGTTTCTTCTTTAAACGTTTGATAGAATTCCCCTGGGAAGCCATCTGGCCCCGGACTTTTGTGTCTTGGGAGGTTTGGATGACTGCTTCAATTTCCTCCCTGGTTATTGGCCTGTTTAGTTGTTATTTTCCTGTTTTCAAATGCACATTGGTCTCAAATTAAAATGCATAGAATTAGAATATATAAAGATAATTGAGGAGTGGGCTGGTCACTATGACCCATCCGACCCTCATGGGATCGATGTTGTTGTGTACTGCTCCAGCCTAACGGCCATGCCCGCCTGGCCCCCAGGTCCGGTCCCTGCCCTCCCACGCCCCCACCCCATTCCCTTGCTTTCTTCTGGGGCAGTCCCTATCCCTTCGTGTTTCAGCTCCCATGGCACCCCTAGGCCCATCCTACTGAGCCACTCATCCCTTGAGGCCCGGGGGTGGGCAGGGGGGTCATTCCCAATCACCCTACCATGAGCAGTGTGTTGTTGGCTGTCCGTTGCTCCCCCCTGGAACAGAGGTGCCTGTTTTCCCTACCCAAAGGCCCCCGGGGCCCCAAAGCCCCTCTGTACAGAGTCCTCCCCGACCCCCTAGCAGTACTTATAAAACATTGACGAAAAATGGTTCTGCCCACATCCTGTGACGTCTGGTCACTTTCGTGATATCCCTGGAGAAGAAAGGGCATCTCTTCATTTCCTGTGGAAAACCAGGGAGGAGGAGGAACAGTCGCCAGGGATAACATACCCCGACTGTCCACGATGCTCCATGCTGGGCAGGGAGCCCGGGGCCCCAAAATTGAGTGTGTGTTCCTAGCGGAGGAGAAAACTCCTTTCTTCCTCTGGGAGTCAGGGATGACGGTGATTAGTGCCCCGTGTGCCCTGTTGGGAACCTGTTTGCGGCTTGTGCATGGGTTTGTTTCGGTGCGGGGAGGTGCCTGAGTTTCACCCTGCGTGTGGGGGGGATAGGGGTTCAGCCAAGGGGGAGGGGGACATTTGGGAGTGTTGTGGCCAGGTTGGCAATCCGGAGAAGGCCACTAAGTATCTGACACCACTGGCAAACATCACAAGGGGTGATTTCCAAACTCGAGCTTGCGTCCAAGTACTCACACACAGCGAGCAGAGACTTGGACCCGAGTGGGTTTTAGCTAGTTTAAAGGGCTTGTCTTGGGGTCCTACAGAGGGCTGGAAGCAATATCCCTCAGTTCTGTTGAAATTGCATTTGGATATGGGGCCGTAAGGGTATGAACCTGCTCTAATTCTAAAGACGGTTCGCCCTCTTGGCATGGGCTTCGTTTTGATCAAGTGTGGGCTTTCTAGGAACATTAACTGTAACTTTTGTTTTTTTTCCTGATAACTGAAGCATGTAAATTTCAGACCACTTCTTCAACAGGGCTGGATTTGGGCTGGCATGGCATCTGCTGAATTTAAATTGGAAGGTCTATTTCTCAGCCTTGCTTCCTGTCCCACCTATCTAGCCTCCTTCCCCTTTCCCAGAGCTCCTAAGAGAGCAATTGCAAATACCGTCAAGAAAACTCCACCGAAAAAACACTCCGCGGCATCCTGTGTTGGGCAACGCCCAGTGATTTAGTGGATCAGGAAGCCCTGGAGCACGGGCGTCCACTGTGCGCGGGATTCGAAGCTGCAGAATTCTTATCCTGAGGCATCTTGACACTGGACTTTGTAAGTGAAAGTCTCTCCTTTGTCCTTAAAAGTTGAAGGTGCGTAGTCTCTGAGTTTATCTCTGCCCATCTGATTGCTCCGCTTCCAATCTTGAGATGTATTTCTGTACTATAGGCTAAATTTATACTATGCTTAGTACTATTGGTAAATATTCTGACAACAGTAATTCAGAGGAAGAGGTTTACTCATCTTTTCTTCCACAGTTCAGTTCACATCACGGAAATGCCTTTTATGGAGTTTGGCAAAAACTGGTAGAGACATTATTACCAATGGTCCCTATTATATGTGAGATAGTTCCCTGAGATTCTTCCCTATTTCAACTGACACTGGAAAAACTTGCTAACTCTTGGAAGAAAATGTCAAGGAAATGAATGTTTATGAAGCATTGCTAATTTATGTTTTATTGTTTTTTTTTCTTTATTGATAGTCACCGAGAGAGAGAGAGTGCGAGCGACACAGGCAGGAGAGAAAAGAAGCAGACTCCATGCAACGGGGAGCCCGACGATGGGCTCGGAACCCCGGGTATCCGTGATGCGCCCTGGGCTGAAGGCAAGGCGCCCAACCACACTACGACCACTAGGGATCCCCATTGCTAATTTTAAATGCACTTGCAGTTATGGTGTCTATTAATACTAGAATGTATTTTTATATGACTTTTGCTATTTATTATCCGTTCTGCTTTTCAGGTTTGAGGAGGCTTTATACGTGTTCCATAGTGTTTTCTTCCTTCTGATCTAAATTCTTACTTGTTTCCATCAAGGAACTCTGTTTAAGAATAAGGCAAAAGTAATTCACTATTCTTAAAATGTCTGCACACTTGGAGCCTATTCATTTAGTCCAATTTTCCAAATAAATCTTATTTTTAGAAAAAAAAACAAGATTTAATAGGGAAATTGAAAGATAGTATAGTGTATTCACAATGCACTGGCACTATATTTCTCAATAATTGATATCTTATTTAGTACGGTACAAATATGCTAATGAATCAATTAAAATAGCGCTTACCAAGACCATACTTTATTCGATTTCCTTAGTTTTTTGCTAAGTACCATCCCTCGTAGTACTCCATTTGTCCTCAGTGTTTTTTCTTAGGCTTCCCTATGATTGTGACAGTCTTTCAGCCTTTCTTGTGTTGTATGAACTGGAACACTTTGAGAAGGAGTGTATTTGATAAAATTTCCTCAGTTGACATGTCTGCTTAATCTCTGATTGAACCTGTTTTTTGTGGATTTTATCGGAGAGACGTATACTGTCATTTTTACTTATATCATGATAAAGGATAGATACTATGCACCATGATTTACTTCAGTGCTTGGTATCGGACTCTATCATCTTGCTAAGTATAGTGTTTTGTCAGCTTTTCCGCAGTAAACGATTCATTTTTGTTATTTTTATATTATTTTTATTTATATTATGTGTATTATCATATATTTTAGGTTTTTTCATAATATATTTTAGAAGGAAGTACTACTTGTATTGCACACACATACGAGTGTGAAGCTATTTGCCTCAGTGAACTTGACGGTTGAGATGTTGCACAAAATTCTTTGAATTCTTCTACCTGGGAGAGTTTTCTTCCCTCTAGGGTTTTTTGATTTTTTTTTTCAAAAGAAAATTGTTATTTATTTATATGGAAGAGAGAGAGGAGAAAAGGCTTATTTCTAGAGGGGGAGGTAGGTTAGTAGGTAGAGGGTGAATGAAGCAGTTTCCAGCTTGAACGGGGAGCCTGCCCTGGGACCTGGATCTAGAATTGATCCTAGATGTCAGAAAGCTTAACTAACTCAGCCAACCCAGGGCCACTCTTTTTTTTTTTTATAATAAATTTAATTATTTTTATTGGTGGTTCAATTTGCCAAAATAATTAAAAATGACTCACCCCAGTTCCCCATCCCGTCGAGTGCCCCCCTCAGTTGCCCGTCACCCATTCATCCTCACCCCTGCCCTCCTCTCATTCATCAACCCCTAGTTCATTTCCAGAGAGTAGAATGACTTTATGTTCTGTCCCCTCTTTCTGATATTTCCCACACATTTACTACTCCCTTCCTTATATTCCCTTTCACTATTACCTATATCCCCAAATGAATGAGAACATATCTAATGTTTGTCCTTCTCTGATTTTCTGTACCTTCACTAAGCATATACCTTCAGTTCAATCCACCCTTGGAAGTACATGGTTTGATGTTGTCGTTGGCTAAGGGCTGATCAAGGTGTCCCACTTTCTCTCCTCTTCATCTTCTGCAGTCTCACATGATATGAATGTATTATTAGTTTTATAAGTGGTTTGAACTCCCCTAAGCTTGCCTCTTTGGTCCGATAACCTTCTTGTTTTTGAAAGACTTCCACTTGGGACTACACCTCAGTTATAGAATTTTTGAACGTGGACTGACTTGATTAAAGTTCTTTTATTTCTACAGTAAGGGATTCTCTAGTTTGCTTTCTGTGCTCGTTTAAGCCCAGCTCTCAGCCTGCTATCCTATATAATCATGTTTTAAACTGATAGTTAGACATCATATTCATGTTTATTGATCCAGAAACTTCTGCTTGTGATAATCATACTTCATGTTATTTTATGGAGGAGAATTCTCAATCTCATACTTTTTTCCAAAAAAAAGAGAAAAGAAGAAAGAAAGAAAGAAAAATCAAGAAAAACAAAAATACTGCATTCCTCTCAAAAAAAAAAAACACCAGGATTAATTTAGACTGCTGTTAAAAGATTCTAAATCCCAATCCCAAAACATGACACATCTAACAGTACCAGGAAATAAGGAAAAAAAAGAAAAATTATAGGTACATACAAAAACATTTAAAAAGGCATTAATAAAAGAATCAAGAAAATAAATAAAAAAGAGTCACAGGTACAAAAGGAATCTAGAACCACTTTCCATATGGCATGATGAAGCTCTAGCAAGCCTCTGTGGTCAACAACCTTGGCGGCGCAATGGTCTGTGTGGGGTCTGGGGATGTGCGTGGTGCTGATTGTCAGGTGCACATCTACCTAGGGAGATGCATCTGCTGGAGGTCAGAGGCGGGTGGGCGGTCAGTGTTCTCTGGGCTCAAGCGGGCAGACGCTGGCCTGCTCCCTTAGACAGCCCTGAGGCGGTGTGGATCCGGTTAGGGGATGTAGGTCTCTCGGCTCTGGCTGAGCATCCATCCCCTGTCTGCTTGGAGCCTCAAGAAGAGCCCATAAGCCCACAGTGTCTCGCCACTGCTCTCAGAATACCCGCGTTCACTCTACCCTGCGTTCCCCGAGCTCTCTTTGGTTTTGTTTTTTATCTCAGACTGTTGTCCCCAAGATTACGAATTGAGAAACCCCAAGAAGCTGACACTGATGCAAATCAACGAGGGTTTATTTACAGCTCGAGCTGTGTCCAAGTATACCCGACAGAGCGGAGCAGGGGCCTCTTGGACCCGAGGTGGGTTTTAGCTTGTTTTAAGGGCTGGTCTCTTGGGAACTCCCAAAGGTGGGGAGCACTTCCTCAGTTCGGTTTTAATTTTGATATGGGGCCTTCCAAGGGACCATTGAGATCTGTTCTAATAGAAGCTTCCTGCTGTGGTCTGGGCTCCGTTTTACTTCTATTGTGGGGCTTGCTGTGTATGACATGAGCACTCAGGAAGGAATGACGGGAGTGACTCCCTCAGGCAGAGCTCACGAGAAATAATGAGACTGAACCAAAGGAGCACAAGATTTTGTGCACTTAGCCATACAGCTTTGGGAGCCGTCATGGCTCGTGGATTGGGAGGTCCCTCATCTCGGTGAAAATGTCCCAGTTCTGAAGCCAACCCTCAATTTAAATTGCATCCATGTCGGGCCATGGTGCGCGTCAGGTTAGCACCGCCTGCAGCCCAGGGCATGTCCTGGATGACCTGGATTCTAGTCCCCCATGTCGGGGCTCTCTGTATGATGCTGCTTCTCCTCGCTGCCTCCCTGTTCAGTCTGTCTCTCTTCTCTCGACCTCTCCTGAATAAATAAATAAATCTTTAAAAAAAAATTAAAAAATAAAAATAAATATAATAATAAAAAATGTCATTCCTGTCAAATCATCGTGTGCACAATCTCCCATAAATAGGAAAAGAAAACCTCATAACATCCTTCCACCCCAAATTACCCCAGGACAGCAAATCAGTATGGAAAAGAGGACAGAGTTGGGATGCAGCAACTTTCATTTAAAACGATGTCACAGAGAACACAGATATAAGCAGTGTTCCTCGGGACCCCTCTGGCATCCACGTTAAGCATCCGACTCCTGACATCACCTCCTGTCCTGTCTCAGGAGTCAGGGTTCTCGCATGGGCTGGTCCATGGACGAGGGCCTGACGCCTACTTAACAAACCACACCCATGTGGTTGGTCCCCAGCATAAGGTGAAGGAAACAGAACATAGATCCAGTAGGAAACGTGTTGTTGCTACAACAGTATTTTTTTTAACTTAATTTAATTTAAAACCCAATTATTACGATAGTGTATTATACTTCAGGAAGAATCAAGGCGATTAACAGTTGGAATAATCGCAGTACTCATGACATCACGTTGCCCTCCTATCTGCTGTGGTCCATGTTAATCCCCGCAGCTCCCCGCCTAGCAGCAGACACTCAGTTTGTTTCCTTTATTTTGTTTTAATTTTTTACTGTTGAGTTTTACCGTAGACACCACCACACGGGGGGGGGGGCAGACGGACACAGGCGAGAGAAGAAGCGGGCTCCATGCACCGGGGCCCTCTGTTGGATTCGATCCCGGGTCTCCAGGATCGCTGCCCTGAGCCAAGGCAGTCGTCCAAATTGTCGCCACCCAGGGATCCGAGTTGGTTCCTTTAATTTAAGATCCCTGTTTTCCTGCATCTGTTTTCATCTTACTTTGTTTTCCCTTCACTTCACAGATGATTCATCTGCTTTGCTTCTTCATTCAGCAATGAATGACACCACACGGTACCATTCTCTTTTCCGACTGACATGATGTTCACTTAGTAGATTACCTTCTAGTTCTATCCACGTCATTGCAAGGCCAAGATCCTTCTCTTTGATAGTGTAGTACCATTATCTCTCTATGCGCCATCATATATCCCCATTCCTCCTGTAATCAATCATCTGGACAGAGGGCACCGAGGCTCTACCCAAGTGTGGCTACTGTGGCACGGCTGCGTGGAAAGGGGTTGGTCAGTTGTACCATGTCTCACTGCTCTGTACTCTAGAGTGAGCTCCACTCTGTAACCCTGTGGTCGCCCGGGCGGCTCTATTTGTAACTTCTCTGAGGAGTGCCACCCACTGTTCCAGGCGGCGGCTGCACCAGCCCGTTGTCCCGTCCACGTGGCAAGAGGGTTAGTGAGTTTTACACGGACGTATAAAAGTTCGGTCCACATTTATCATTTCGTTGGTGGCTCCAGCTTCCTTCTTCCTTAAGTAATTTTTGGGAAGCTGGGTGTTGGGCTCCTTTTCGTAACGACTTTCCGGAGAGATAACAGAGCCCCAGCTGTAGCCTGGAAGGGGGCAGAGGTGGCTGGACCGGGTGGGGATGGAACATCGTGCCTGACGCACAGCCCATGACAGTGACACTGAGCATACAAGCGCGGGCGCCAGAGACCAGCACCACCCAGAGGGCACGCTCCATGTGCAGTAGGCCTCGTCTGCGGCCAACTAACGGAGCCAGCCGTGTGCGGGGAGGCATGAGAAGACATGGGGAAACGTCACCACGCGTGATGAGCCACACTTCCTCGAAATCTGAGCGGGACGTCTTCAGGGGTACGGGGCAGGCGTTCACGAGTTGACAGGAGCCCCGGTCTCCTCAGGACAATGGTGAGGTTCAGGAAGAAAATGTGGGCCACAATCCCCCTGAAGGAGCCCTGGATGTCTCAGGATCCTACAGGGGGCATTCAGTAAGATGTAGGTCCGCATCCACAGCTGATAGGAGCCCCTGGTCCACCTAAGGACACGCGGGGAGGCTTCTGAAATTGTGGTTCCGCGTTCACCTCTGGCAGGAGCTAAGGGCCCCTCAGGATAAGTGAGGCTTCTGTAAGCTGGGGTGGCGCATCACACAGGACAGGTAGCCTCGGCCACCTCAGAACCTAGGTTGAGTATCTGTCGGGAGGACGTGGGGCCACGTCCACCAACAGCGACGCTGAATGTCCTCAGGACCCGCCCAGTTGTAGATGTTGGGAAATATGGGGAGGCTCGGGCGGACAGAAGACCCCCAGCCTTGCAGAGTTTTCTGTTTGTTGATGCCCTAAAAAAAAAATGTGGATTGCCGAATCCATCACTGACAGGATCTCCGCCTCCTCCAGGACTGCACTGTTGCAGGACTGGGATGATTGGGGCCCGTTCCATGCTGACAGGAGCCCCCAAACCTCCTCAGGTCTTGAATGGTATAGGCTGAGGGAACAAGTGGGCCACGTCAAGTACTGATGAGGACCCCCGTCCTCTCAGACCTGCACTTTGGCCTTTGGGAGACAGGGCCTGCATTCTAGGCTGCAGGAAACCCACAGCCTCTTCAGGTGACCTGCGTGTGAGTTTTGGGGGACGTGGGGCCATGTCCAGGCTGAGGGCCCCAGGCCTCCTGAGAACCGTGCTGTTGAGGCTTACCAGAGGATCTTGTGAGGCATACCCACGGTACGACAGAGACCAGGCGTACTCAAGGACCGCGCGAATAAGTCTCTGGACACGTGGGGCACTCTGGCACATCAAGCCCCCGGTTCTCAGCGACCCTCCTGAGGATGGAAGGTTGCCATTGGGGAACCACGTCCCTACAGTAGGGACTCCTCACGACCATAGGTGTAATGGAATGGTAGATTAGACATGATGGTATGGTCAGTGGAGGGGAGCATTTGGTGGTTAGGGTTGTAGAGTGTAGGGGTTATTATTATGCTTATGGTTACGGATTGCGGTTAGGTGAGGTGATAAGGTAAGGTCAGTGGTTAGAGTTTGGATAGGGGTATGTGGGTGAGGGAAGGGATTTAGGATTAGGGATAGGGTTTTAGCTTTAGGATTAGGGCAGGAGTTTAGGAGTTGGGGTTTGGTTATGGCGCGAGTTAGTTTGGGCTAGGTTTGCGTGTTAGGGTGTTAGGGCAGTGAGTTAGGGTCAGGGAGGGTTAGGTTGTGGTTAGATAAAAGTTACGGCTAGGTTTAGGTTAGGGCGGGAGAGGTTAGGTTTTATGATAGGGTTTAGGGATCGGATTTAGGGTAATAGTGTTTGGTAAGGGGTTCTTGTTAGGGTCCGGTCAAGGGTCAGGTACGGCTTGGAAAAGGTTAAGAGTTGGGCTAGGCAGTGGGTGTTAGGGAGTTAGTTTTTTTTTTATGGACGGGTTAGGTAAATTTGGGTGAGATAGGATTAGTATTAGAGGTGTAGAGTCTAGGGTACAGTTTAGTTAGGATACGATTTGAGTACAGTAAGTTAAGGTCTTGGTAGAGTGTTAGGGTTAGATTTAAGTAAGGTCAGGGTTAAGGGTTTAGAATAGGTTTAGGATGGGTGAGGGTTGGCAGAAGGTTCAGTGAATGTGGTTCGGTCTTTTGGGTTGTGTTATGGTTTTTGGATTAGTGATAGATCTTGGTTTAAGGGTTTAGGTTAACATTACGATATAAGTGTAGGGTAGGGTTAGTCTGTGTATGGTTAGAGTTTTGGGTCTTGGCATGTGGCCTGCCTGGACTCCTAGCATCTTCTGACAATTTAGTTTAGCACTCTAGTTAGGTTGGTTGGTTTCAAAGATGCCTGACTCCACCGTAGTCAGTGGCCTCCGGACGAATCAAATCAGGCTTATTCTGCTGGGGTGAGAATAGCATGGGCAGCGCTTCTCTGCATTTTCATACAAACTAAATTCTAAAGGAGGGGTTTGTGGCTATATAAGACTTTTTGTTTGGATTTTCAGTTGCCTTTCTGATTTTTTATCTCTTGTGCGCACATGTTTCCCTATACTACCTTGTTATTGATTTAAAGTTTTACTTGGATCCGCTTTGGTTAAACACAGTAGTATGATATAGTTTCGGTTTATACAACATAGGATTCACCCTGAATACAACGCCTGGAATGGTCAGAAGGTGACCTTCACATCCCCATTCCACTGATCTCCCCATCCGCCCCACCCTTCCTCTGGTATTATTTAGATATTTGTGTGGTTAAGAGTGTGTTATCTTGGTTTGCATTCTCCATCCCCACTTGACCCCTTTCCAGTTTGGTTTTCGTCTAAAAATTCACAATAGTGAACTGAATTGTATGGTATTTGGTAAACCTGTCTTACTCTGGACTGACTGAGTTCATTTAGCGTTAGTCCCCCTTCCACTCTCTCCCACATCTTGTAAATGGCTTCATTCATCCCTTCTGATGACCCAGTGATGTTGCAGGTGTATATTTACCACCTGTCTCTGCCCATTCATCGCTCAATGGACATCTGGGCTGTATACCAGTTTCGCTGTGTTGATAATGCGGCTACCAACAGGGCTGCGTTGTCCCCTTCGAATCTACTAAACTCTTTGTATCCTCAGGGTAAATACCTAGTGTTCAATTTGAATCGTTAGGTTAGCTCTATTTTTAACTTCTTTTTTAAACATTTTTTTATTAGTCCGAGAGAGAGCAAGAGACACAGGGCAGTATGAAAAAGCAGGCTACATGCACTAGTAAAGCCCGACGTGGGATCTTACGTCCGGTCTCCAGGATCAGGCCCTGGGCCAAAGGCAGTTGCCAACGCGGTGTACACCCAGAGGATCCCCTATCTTTAACTTCTCAAGGACCGGGTTCCCTGGGTGGCGCAGCGGTTTGGCGCTGTTTTGGCCCAGGGCGCGATCTGGAGACCCGGGATTCGATCCCCGTCGGGAACTCGCCGGTGCATGGGGCTCTGCTTCTCCTCGGCCAGTCCTGCCCCCCCCCCCCCACCCCCCTCTCTCTCTCTCTCTCTCTCTCTCTCATGTGACTCATAATAATAATAAAAATTAAAAAACAAAAAAAAAAAAAACTTCATCTCAAGGACCCTCCAGACTTGTTCTCCACAGTGGCTGCACCTTATTTACGTATTGAGAGACCACAGAGAGGCAGGAGTATAGGCAGAGGTGAAATAGGCTCTGTGCGGGAAGCATCGCTGGGGACGTGATCCCCCAGGAGCCTGGGAACATGATCTTAGCTAAAGCCGATGCACAACCACTGAGGCACCACGGTTGCCTACCTGATTCTGTTTCTTGACTAATATGGGTCTGTTCCATATTTTCTATTTCTTCCTATTTCAGTTTTGCTCATTTGCACATTTTCTAGGATTGTCCATTTACTCGTTCAGGTTCTCCCAGGTTTGTTAGCATATAAATCTTTCATAGATTCCCTTAGAATTGTTTTATTTTTCTGGGTGTTGAGTTGTGACTCTCTTCTCTCATTTGTGATTTTATTTATTTGGTTTCACTTTTCTCATTGCATTAAGAGCGGCAAGGCTTGATACTTTTTATATTATTTTGAAGAACAGCTCTTAGGGACCGGGGGTGGTGCTAGTGTTGGCGCCTGCCTTGTGGCCCAGGGCGCGATCCTGGAGACCCCGGGATCGAACCCACTGTCAGGGGCTCCGGTGCATGGAGCCGGCTTCTCTCCTCTGCCAGTGTTCTACTGCCGTTTCTCTCTCTCTCTGATGTGGTGACCATCAAAAAATAAAAAAAAAGAACCAGCTCTTAGTTTCGTTATTCCATTCTACTGTTTTGTTTTTTCTGTCTTGTTTTATTGCTGCTATCTTTATTTTTTCCCTTCTTACTTAGGCTTGGCTTTGTTTGACTATTTTGCTTTACCGCTCATCTTTAGGTGTAGGGTTGGTGTGTTGAGACTCGTTATGTCTTGAGGTATGCCGGTTGGCTATGTTCTTCCTCTTAGGACTGCCTTTTGCTACATCCCAGACGTTTTGGAGAACGTTATTCGTTTCATTTGTTTTTTATTTCCTCCTAAGTTCCGGTTGCTCATTCAGCTCTAGTAGTGAGTTCATAATCCCACGTTATTTTGTGTCTGTCCAATTTTTTTTTCTTACTGTCGACTTCGAGTTTCTTAGATTCGTGGTTCTGAAAGTGTACAGGGTGTTGATATCAACTTCT
This sequence comes from Canis lupus familiaris, assembly GCF_011100685.1. Taxonomy (NCBI): domain Eukaryota; kingdom Metazoa; phylum Chordata; class Mammalia; order Carnivora; family Canidae; genus Canis; species Canis lupus. Next base: position 151,396 of record NW_023330400.1, read on the forward strand.
TGGGTACTGTTTTACCTGTGATGGCTGATTGTGGGCATGATATATCTGTTCTGGGAAGATATGTCCCTTGCACTATTGAAAGGAATGTAGTATGTTCTCTTTAGGATGAAATGTTTCAGATTATCTCTTTGAGTCTCCTGTGTCCAGTGTGTCTAGGCAATTGTTCCCATGTTGTTTTCTGGCTAGACGATCGTCCATTGCCATCATTGGGTGGATAAACCATCCCCGCTGTCATTGTATTATATCAGTGAGTTTCTGGATTTGTCATTAATTGGTTTCTATATTAGGGTACTCCTATGGTTTGCAGCAATAAATATTTAGTTGTTTTGAACTTTTTTTTTAAAAAATAAATTTATTTTTTATTGGGGTTCAATTTACCAACAAGCCAAGAGGTAACACCCAGGTTCCCGACACCAGTGCCCCCTCTCAGTGCCCGATTCAACCATCACCACACGCCCCTCCCTCCTACCCTTCCAGCATCCCTTGTTCTTTCCAGAGATTCAGGAGTCTTTAATTTCTGTCTCCCTTCTGATATTTCCCCACACATTTGAGTTCTACATTCCCTTATATTCCCTTTCACTATTCTTATATTAACCAATTGAGATGGAACATAGTTATGTCCCTTATCCCGTTGACTTACTTACATCTCAGTCGTCAAAACCTCCAGTTTCCTCGGTGGAAGCAAAAAGGTTGGTATTTGTCGTTTCTAATGGCTCTTAATATTTCCATTTGTATACATAAAACCCAAACATGTTTCCTTAATCCATTCATCTTTCACAAGGACTCCAAGCCTCCTTCCCCAATTTTGGCTATTGTGGACGTTGCTGACTAGGAACATCGGGGGGTGCAGGGTGTCCCCGCGTTTCATTGCAATTGCTGAATCTTTGAGGTAAATCCCCAACAGTGCAATTGATGGGATATAGGGACAGGTCTATTTTTAACATCTTTGAGGACCTCCACACAGTTTTCCAGAGTGTTGCCCAGTTATTCCATCCACAAAGTGTAAGAGTCTTCCCTTTACCTCACCTCCTCCACATGTGTTTTGTTTTTTCTCTATGTTAATTATCCCCATTCAGGTGTTAAGGTGGTTTCTCATTGGGTTTTTTGTTACTATTTTTTTACTGGTGTTCAATATTTACTAACATACAGAAGAACACCAGTGCCCCCCCCCCCCGGGGTCACCCATTCACTCACACCTATATCCCGCCTCTCCCATTCTACCACCCCTAGTTAGTTTCTCCAGAGTTAGCAGTCTTTACGTTAACAGTCCCTCTTAAAATCCTTGCTGGACTGGTTAAGTGGTCCTGAACTCCTTTATATTTTGCTTGTCTGGGACAATCTTTCTCTCTCCTTCTATCCTGAATGACACCATTGCTGAAGAAAGAATTCATACAAATTGGACTCCAATAAAAAGAAATTTAAAACATAAAATAAATTTTTGCTATTATGATTGAGGAAAATGGCATTTAGGAGGAAAACCAGAAGCTGAAACGGAGGAGGACAGATTTCACCATCCGTAGCCTTCACAGCAACCTGGTATCCTTTCCTAGGATTGGCCCCCCTTCCTGACCCTCTGCGCTCCTTGTTGAAACCCAGCAGTCACATCTCCGTACCTCCCGCACCTCTGCAGTCATGCTTTATACCGCCTTCCATGTATCCTATTGGGGACCACAGCGTCGTGTATGGAAATCCGGAAGCTGTTTGACAACATTGGGGGATTCTGACTTTTGTTGGTTTTGGGGTGTGTGGTGTCTATCACATGCAGCTATCACATGCAGCTATCGGATCCTCTGGCTGGGTCACCCCGATGCCGAAATGGTTGGCACAATATCATTTCTGGTGCTGGAGCTGGGCGGCTAGCCAGGCACTCCTGGCCGACCCGGTGCTCGCTTGTGCAGTGACATTCCACTGGAGGGGCAGCTGAGCTTGGAAGGTCCAGCTCAGCCACATTCTCATGTCCGGAAGTGTGGCCCGCCAATGGCGGCTGCTTCTCTTCTCCCCGATGCCTCTCCAGCAGGGAGCCAGAACTCGGGGCCACCCATGCGGGGAGCTCCTGAGAGCTGGGTTGCATATGGCGGGGAGCCCAGGGCTGTCCTGTGTGTGGGAGTTGGGTGGGGATGGGGCTGGGTTCCTTGGGCTCCTGTGCTGCCTGGCCTTCAGGCCGAGCCCCATGCTCACCCAGCCCCTACTCACTCGGGCAAGGAGGGTGCCCTCCACACGCTGGTGTGAGAGATCCCGCACCACAAGGTGTGCAGGCTGAGTCCACCTGGTGAGGGTGGTTCAGGTGCGTGAGCTGCAAGTGTGGGACCCAGGAAATTTAACAAAAATCTCCTACCCCTGGACAAGCAGAGCAGGACTGATTCCATTTATATGCTACAACCTGCCACCTCCAGGATGACCCCCACATGACCTGCTTATTGGCTTAAGGGTGCTGCCCCACCATTGTCAGGCCGCTGTGCACACCCTAATCGGAAATCAGCTCATAACAATGTAACCCTTCTTTGTGCCCCCCAAAACTGCATGCCCATTCTGAACTCCCCTGGGGAGGGAGAGCTTTCTGTCCTTTAGGGGAGGGAAAGAATGACATGGGTTGGGGGGCGGGGTGCTGGAGTCCCCCCACCTGGGAGCATGTGTGGAATCTGGGTGGGGCATATGTCCTGAGGTTTCAGCCTGAGAGACGGTTCTTAGGACAGCAGAGCTGACCTGGACCTGCAGCTCATGGGCTCCTGCACTGGGTCCTCTGCAGGGCAGCTGGACCCCGCCTTGGGCTCCCCAGTGGCCCCAGCACCTGGAGCAGCCTGCATCCTGGTGTTGGTGCGGGTGGGGCCACCAGCCTACTCCTGCTCTCCCCACACTGGGGTGTCCCAGGATCCAAAGGGCGGCCCTAGGTGAGTGACCTGGATCTGTGGGGTACGCCCAGGGTCTAAGAGGCCACATCCATCTGTGGAGAGGGCTCGCTCAGCCTGGGGCCAGAATCCAGGGCTGGCCAGGGCCATGGGGGGCTGGATCCCATTAGTCTTTGTGTTGGGCCTGGAGGGGCTCAAATCACTCAGCCCCCACAGAGCCCGGGGCCAGGTCAGCCCAGGTCCTATGGGTTAGGGGCTGGTGTCCTGTGCAGGGTGTGGCCGCCTCCAGGAGGGACAGTGGGCAAGGCAGAGCACGGTGCATCCTCTGAACCACTCACCTGCACCCCACCCTGTCAGGGGACTTCCCTGTCTTTCCTCCTCTCTGCAACCACCTGGGTACTCTTTGAGACACCTGGGCTTCTGATGGGATCAGGGTATGCAGAGAAATGCCGGGAGGCTGAGCATGTCCCACAGGGGTCACCTGCACCTGGTCCTTGCTGGGGGTAAATGGTGTGGGGGTGGATGGTGTGGGGGCAGGGGTATGATTGTGGTGGAGTGTGGGGGATGGTGTAGGGGGATTGGTGTTGGGGTATAGTGTGGGTTGGGTTTGCGTGGGGCTGTGTGGGTGTGAGGGGGGATGGTGTAGGTGGGATGCCATTGGAATGATGATGTAGGGGGGTGGAGTAGGAGTGGGGAATGAGGGGGATGTCGTGGGGGGCCCTGCGGACACAGGGTATCTCCTTCCCCTAAGATGCAGAAGGAGACTTCTACAGTTAACGGCGGCCCCAGTCTGGGGTTTGTTGTGATACCTTCCCCTTGGGCACGGTGTGGTCAGTGCAGGTGTCTGGCTGGACCGGGGGCATTATCTGGGGGGTCATCATAATATGTATGCTTTCAAATTGCAAATTGTCTCAAATTAAATGCATAGAATTTAGAAATATATAAAGTACCTGAGAGTGGGTGTCACTCTGACCCATCCGACCCTCATGGGATCGATGTGTGTCCTGCTCCAGCCACGGCCATGCCGCCTGGCCCCCAGGTCCGGTCCCTGCCTCCCACAGCCCCCACCCCATCCCTGCTTCTCATGGGGCCGTCCCTATCCCTTTCGGTGTTCAGCTCCCATGGCAACCCCTGGAGGCCCCATCCTACTGGCCACTCATCCCTGAGGCCCGGGGGGTGGGCACGGGGGTCATCCCAATCACCCTACCATTGAGCAGTGTGTTGTTGGCTGCCGTTGCTCCCCCTGGCACAGAGGGCCTGTTTTCCCTACCCAGAAGCCCCCGGGGCCCCAAAGCCCCCTGTACAAGCAGCCTCACCCGACCCCCTAGCAGTACTAAAACATGATGTGGCTGCCCAACATCCTGTTGACGTCTAGGTCTACTTTCGTGATATCCCTGGAGAAGAAAAGGGCATCCTCCTTCATTTCCTGTGGGAAAACCAGGGAGGAGGAACAGGCGCCAGGGATACAGACCCCGACCTGTCACGAGCTGCCATGCTGGGCAGGGAGCCCTGGGGCCACAATGGGAGTGTGTCCTGCGGAAAACTCCTTCCTTCCTCTGGGAGTCCAGGGATGACGGGAGTGCCCACCGTGCCCGTGGGGACCTGTGTGACGGCTTGTGCACTGGGTTGTTGTGGGCGGGGAGGTGCCTGAGTTTCACCCTGCGTGGGAGGGGATAGGGGTTCAGCCAAGGTGGGAGGGGACATGGGAGTGTTGTGCCCAAGGTTGCGAATCCGAGAAACCACTAAGTATCTGACACCAATGCAAACACACAAGGGTTGATTTCCAAACTCGAGCTTGCGTCCAAGTACTCCCAACACAGCGGAGCAGAGACTTGGACCCCGAGGTGGGTTTTAGCTTAGTTTTAAGGGCTTGTCTTGGGGTCCTACAGAGGGCTGGAGCAATTCCTCAAGTTCTGTTGACATTTTGATATGGGGCCTTCAAGGGTATTGAACTCTGCTCTCATTCTAATAGACGGTTCCAGCCCTTGGCATGGGCTTAGTTTTGATTCAATTGTGGGGCTTTCTAGGACATTAAGCTGTAAACTTTTGTTTTTTTCCTGTAACTGAAGCAATGTAAATTTCAGCACTTCTTCACAGGGGCCTGGAATGGCTGGGCATGTGCTACTGCTGAATTTAAATTGGAATGGTCTTAATTTTCTCAGCCTCCTTGCTTCCTGTCCCACCTATCTAGCTCCTTCCCCTTTCCCCAGAGCTCCTAAGAGAGCAATTGCAAATAACCTCAGCGTGGCATCCTGTGTTGGGCAACAGGCCCAGTGATTTGGGATCAGGAAGACCTGGAGCACGGGCGTCCCAGCTGTGCAGCGGGATTCGAAGCTGCAGAATCTTATTCCCTGAGGCTATCTTGACAACTGACTTTGTACGTAGAAAAGCTCTCCTTTGTCCTTAAAAGTTGAGGAGCGAGTCATAGAGTTTTATCTCTGCACATCTGATTGCTCAGATTCCAATCTGAGATGTATTTCCTGTTAATAAGGATAATTTACTACTATCTGTAGTACTATGGTTAAAATATTCTGACACAAGTAATTCAGAGGGAAGGGTTTCTCATCTCTTTCTTCACAGTTCAGTCACTCATCAGGAAATGCATCTTTATGGATTTAGAAAGAACTGAGAGACATTATTACCAATGGTCCTATTATTATGTGAAGAATTCTTCCCTGAGATTCTTCCCCTATTTCAACTGACACTGAAACACTGTGAACTCTTTGGAAGACAAATGTCAAGGAAATGAATGTTATGCATTGCTAATTTTATTTTTTTATTTTTTTTCTTTTATTTATTTATGATAGTCACCGAGAGAGAGAGAGGCAGAGACACAGGCAGAGGGAGAAGCAGGCTCCATGCACCGGGAGCCCGACGTGGGACTCGATCCCGGGTCTCCAGGATTGCGCCCTGGGCTGAAGGCAGGCGCCAAACCACTACGCCACCTAGGGATCCCCCATTGCTAATTTTAAATGCACTTGCAGTATGGTGTCTATTATACTAGAATTATTTTTATCTGATTTTTGCTATTTATTATCCGTTCCTGCTTTTCAGGTTGAGGAGGCATTATACGTGTTCATAAGTGTTTTTCTTTCCTTCTGATCTAAAATTCTTACTTTGTTTCCATCAAAGGAACTCTTTAAGAATAAGGCAAAAGTTAATTCAACTATTCTTAAAATGTCTTCACACTTGGAGCCTGATTCATTTAAGTCAATTTTCAAAATAAATCTTATTTATTAGGAAAAAAACAAAGATTTATAGGGAAATTGAGAAGATAGTATAGTGTATTCACATGCACTGGCACTTTATTTCTCCAATTATTGATATCTTATATTAGTACGGTACAAATATGAGCTAATGAATCAATATTAAAATAGTCGCATTAACCAAAGACCATACTTTATTCAGATTTCCTTAGTTTTTGCTAAGTTACCATCCCTCGTATTACATTCCATTTGTCCTCATGTTTTCTTAGGCTCCTCTGGATTGTGACAGTCTTTCAGCCTTTCCTTGTTGTTGTTGAACTGGAACACTTTGAGAAGGAGAGTATTTTGAAAAATTTCCCTCAGTTGGGACATGTCTGTCGTTTATCTCATGATTGAACTGTTTTTGTGGATTTTATACAGAGATATACTGTCATTTTTATTATATCATATAAAGGATAGATACTATCACATGATTTATCAGTCTTGGTATCGATCTGATCATCTTGCTAAGGTAGTGTTTGTCAGCTTTCTCCGTAGTAAACTGATTCATTTTTGTTATTTTTATTATTATTTTTATTATTATTAGTGTATTATCATTATTATTTTAGGTTTTTCATAATATATTTTTAGAAGGAAGTTACTACGTGTATTGCACACATAAGAGTGGGAAGCTATGCTCATGAACTTGACGGTGGAATGTCTGCACAAATTCTTTGAAATTCTTCTACATGGGAGATTTCTCTTCCCTCTAGGTTTCTTTGATTTTTTTTTCAAAGATGTTATTTATTTATATGAGAGAGAGAGAGGAGAAAATGCATGAGCGAGAGGGGTAGAGGTAGAGGGTGAAGCAGGTTCCAGCTGAACAGGGAGCCTGCCTTGGGACCTGGATCATGATCTGATCCTAAGGCAGAAGCTTAACTAACTCAGCCACCCAGGGGCCACTCTTTCTTTTTTTTAATAATAAATTTATTTTTATTGGTGTTCAATTTGCCAAATATAAAATGACACCCAGTTCCCATCCCGTCTAGTGCCCCCCTCAGTGCCCGTCACCCATTCATCCTCACCCCTGCCCTCCTCCCATTCAATCACCCCTAGTTCATTTCCAGAGTTAGAAGACTTTATGTTCTGTCTCCCTTTCTGATATTTCCCACACATTTCTACTCCCTTCCCTTATATTCCCTTTCACTATTACCTATATTCCCCAAATGAATGAGAACATACAATGTTTGTCCTTCTCTGATTGTCTTACTTCACTCAGCATAATACCTTCCAGTTCCATCCACCTTGAAGTACATGGTGGGTATTTGTCGTTGCTAATGGCTGATCAAGGTCCACCTTTTCTCTCTCTTCATCTTCTGAGTCTCCTATGATATGAATGTTATAGTTTTAATAAGTGGCTGAACTCCCTAAGTCTGCCTCTTTGGTCCATAACCTTTCTTGTTTTGAAGACTTCCACTTGGGACTACACCTCAGTTATAGAATTTTTAACGTTGGACTGACTTGATTTAAGTTCTTTTATTTCTACAGTAAGGGATTCTCTAGTTTGCTTCTGTGCTCTTTTACCAGCCCAGCTGCTATCTTTATAATCATTGTTTTAAACTGTAGTTAGACATCATATATGTTTATTGATGAACTTCCTGGCTGTGAGTACTACTTCATGTTATTTTATGGAGGAGAATTTCTCAATCTCATTATTTTTTCCAAAAAAGAAAGAAGAAAGAAAAAGAAAAATCAAGAAAAACAATAATAACTGCCCTCTCAAAAAAAAAACCAGATTATTTTAGCCTGCTTGTTAAAAGATTCTAAATCCCAAAACATGAAACACAATTAAAGTACCATGAAAGTAAAAAAAGAAATATATAAGGTACATACAAAAAATTAAAAAAGGCAATTAATAAAAAAGAATCAAAGAAAATAAATTAAAAAAGAGCACAGTGTACAAAGGAATCTAGACCCTACTTTCCAGGCAGAGCTGAAGCTCTGCAGCCTCTGTGGTCCAACAACTTGGCGGCAGCAAATGGTCTGTGTGGGGTCTGGGGATGGGCCGTGGTGCTGATTGTCAGGTGCACATCTACCTGGGAGATGCATCTGCGGGGTCAGAGGCGGGGTGGGCGTCAGTGTCTCTGGGCTCAAGCGGGCAGCGCTGGGCTGCTCCCTGAGACCCGGCCCTGATGGGCGGGATGCCGGTGGGGATGCTAGGTCCTCTGGCTCTGGGGCTGAGCATCCCATCCCCTGTCTGCTGGAGCCTCCAGAGAAGAGCCCCCAAGCCCCCGGGTCTCGGCCACTGCTCTCAGAACCCTGCGTTCACTCTACCTGCGTCCGAGCTTCTTTTGGTTTTGTTTTTTATCTCAGACTGTTGTCCCCAAGATTACGAATCTGAGAAACCACCAAGAAGCTGACACTGATGCAAACAATCGAGGGTTTATTTACAAGCTCGAGCTTGTGTCCAAGTATACCCGACAGAGCGGAGCAGGGACTTGGACCCCGAGGTGGGTTTTAGCTTAGTTTTAAGGGCTGGTCTCGGGGAACTCCCAAAGGGCTGGAGCAATTCCTCAAGTTCTGTTTACATTTTGATATGGGGCCTTCAAGGGCATTGAGATCTGTTCTAATAGAAGCTTCCTGCTGTTGGTCTGGGCTCAGTTTTTATTCTATTGTGGGGCTTGCTGTGTCCTGACAATGAGCACTCAGGAAGGAAATGACGGACGTGACTCCCTTCTCAGGAGCATCACAGAGAATAAATGAGACTGAACCAAAGGAGCACAAGATTTGTGCACTTAGCCATACCAGGCTTTGGGAGGCCATCCTGGGCTCGTGGGTTGGGAGCCTCATCGTGTGAAAATGTCCACAGTTCCTGAAGCCACCCTCAATTTAAATGTCATTCCTGTCGGGCAGCCCTGGTGGCGCAGCGGTTTAGCACCGCCTGCAGCCCAGGGCATGATCCTGGAGACCCTGGATCTAGTCCCATGTCGGGCTCTCTGTATGATGCCTGCTTCTCCCTCTGCCTCCCTGTGTCTCTGCTTCTCTCTCTCTCTCTCTCCCTGAATAAATAAATAAAATCTTTTAAAAAAATTAAAAAATAAAAATAAAAAAAATAAAAAAAATGTCATTCCTGTCAAATCATGGTGGCACATCCCATAAATAGGAAAAGAAAACCCATAACATCCATCCACCCCCACAAATGACCCCGGACAGCAAATCAGTATTGAAAAAGCAGGACAGAGTGGGATGCAGCACTTTCCTATTTCAAACGATGTCACAGAGACACAGGATAAAGCAGTGTTTTCCTCGGGACCCCTCTGGCTCCATCAGTTAAGCATCCGACTCCTGACCTCACCTCCTGTCCTGATCTCAGGGTCGTGAGTTCTCGCCCTGGGCTGGTCCATGGACGAGGCCTGACGCCTACTTAACAAACCACACCCATGTGGGTTGGTCCCAGCATAAGGTGAAGGAACAGAACAGAGAGTCCAGTAGGAAACGTGTTCTGATACAACAGATTTTTTTAACTTAATTTAATTTAAACCCAATTAATTAACGTATAGTGTATTATACTTTCAGAGGAAGAATTCAGGGATTAAACAGTTGGAGATAATCGCAGTACTCATGACATCACGTGCCCTCCTTCATGCTGGTCCCATGTTATCCCCGCCGGCATCCCCGCCTAGCAGCGACACTCAGTTTGTTTCCTTTATTTTTTTAAATTTTTTATTTATTTATTTACCGTAGACACACACACACGGGGGGGTGGGGGGGCAGACAGAGACACAGGCAGAGAGAGAAGCAGGCTCCATGCACCGGGAGCCCGATGTGGGATTCGATCCCGGGTCTCCAGGATCGCGCCCTGAGCCAAAGGCAGGCGCCAAATTGCTGCGCCACCCAGGGATCCCCAGTTTGTTTCCTTTAATTAAGAGTCTGTATTTCCTGCATCTGTTTTCATCTTATTTGTTTTTCCTTCCCTTCACAGATGTTCATCTGCTTTGCTTCTTTAATTTCAGCAATGAATGACACCACACGGTCATTCTCTTTTCCGACTGACATATTTCACTTAGGATGATCCTTCTAGTTCTATCCACGTCATTGCAAATGGCAAGATTTCCTTCTCTTTGATAGCTGAGTACCATTCCTCTCTCTATGACCATCATCTATCTCCCATCCTCTTTATCCATCATCTGGCAGAGGGCACCGAGGCTCCTCCCAAGTGTGGCTACTGTGGACACGGCTGCTGTGGAAATTGGGGTGCAGTTGTCCCACGTCTCACTGCATCTGTATCTTCAGAGTGAGCTCCAGTCTGTACACCTGCTGGTCGCAGGGCGGCTCTATTTGTAACTTCCTGAGGAGCCTCCACACTGTTTCCAGGGAGGCTGCACCAGCCCGTTGTCCCGCCCACAGTGGAAGAGGGTTGAGTGAGTTTTACAGGACGTAGTAAAAGTCTGGTCCACATTTCATTTCGCTTTTTGGGCTCCAATTCCTTCTCCTTAAGTATTTTTGGGGAAGCTGGGTGTTGGGCTCCTTTTCAGTCAGACGTTTCCGGAGATAACAGGCCCCAGCTGGAGCCTGGAAGGAGGCAGAGGTGGGCCTGGGGATGGGCACTCTGCCTCCTGCACAGCCTCCTGCAGTGCCTGAGCATCCCGCAGGGGGCGCCAGAGCCCAGGCACCACCCAGAGGGCACGCATGTGCAGTAGGCCTCGTCTGCCTGCACTAACAGGAGCCAGCCTGTGCTGGGGAGGCCTGAGGAAGACATGGGGACACGTCCACGCTGATGAGCCACAGCTTCCTCAGAATCTGCGGGACGTCTTCAGGGGGATACTGGACAGCGTTCACGATGACAGGAGCCCCGGTCTCCTCAGGACACATGGTGAGGCTTCAGGAAGATGTGGGCCCACATCCACCCTGACAGGAGCCCCTGGGCTGCCTCAGGACCTACAGGGAGGCTTCAGTAAGATGTAGGTCCGCATCCACGCTGATAGGAGCCCCTGGTCCACCTCAGGACACGCGGGGAGGCTTCTGAAAGATGTGGTGCCGCGTTCACTCTGGCAGGAGCTAATGGGCCCCTCAGGACATAAGTTGAGGCTTCTGGAAGCTGGGGGCCGCATCCACAGTGACAGGAGCCTCGGCCACCTCAGAACCTGTGGTGATGCTTCGGGAGGACGTGGGGCCACGTCCACACAACCGGACGCTGATGTCCTCAGGACCCCCAGTGTAGATGTTGGGAAATATGGGGATGCGTCCGTGCGGACAGAAGACCCCAGCCTTGTCAGAGCCTGTGGTGAGGCCTAAAAAAATGTGGATGCCGAATCCACACTGACAGGAGTCTCCGACCTCCTCAGGATGCACTGTGAAGGACTGGGATGATTTGGGGCCACGTCCATGCTGACAGGAGCCCCCAACCTCCTCAGGTCTTATGGTGAGGCTGAGGAAAATGTGGGGCCACGTCAAGACTGAGAGGACCCCCGTCCTCCTCAAGACCTGCACTTTGGCTTTGGGAGACATGGGGCTGCATCTAGGCTGACAGGAACCCACAGCCTCTTCAGGACCTGCGGTGAGTTTTCTGGGGGACGTGGGGCCATGTCCAGGCTGACAGGAGCCCCAGGCCTCCTGAGAACCTGCTGTGAGGCTTCCAGAGGATGTGAGGCATACCCACGGTGACAGGAGACCAGGCGTACTCAGGACCCGCTGAATAAGTCTCTGGAACACGTGGGGCCACGTCTGCACTCACAGGACCCCGGCTTCCACAGGACCTCCTGGAGGACTTGGAGGTGCCATTGGGGACCACGTCCATATCAGTAGGGACTCCTCAGAACCATAGGGTAAGTGAATGGGTAGAATGAATGGTAGGGTCAGGGGAGGGGAGGCATTTGGTGGTTAGGCTTAGGTTAGATGTTAGGGGTTATTATTATGCTTATGGTTACGGATTAGCGGTTAGGGTGAGGGATAAGGGTAAGGGTCAGTGGTTAGGAGTTAGGATAGGGGTTTGTGTGAGGGACAGGAGTTAGAGTTAGGGATAGGGTTTAGACTTTAGGGATTAGGGCAGGAGGTTAGGAGTTGGGGTTTGGGTTATGGTGAGAGTTAGGTTTGGGCTAGGTTTGCGGTTAGGGTTTAGGGAGTGAGTTAGGGTCAGGGGTTAGGGTTAGGGGTTAGAGTAAAAGTTACGGCTAGGTTTAGTGTTAGGGCGAGGGTTAGGTTTAGGATAGGGGTTAGGGATAGGATTAGGGTTAGTGTTTGGTAGGGGTTAGGTTTAGGGTCAGGTCAGGGTCAGGGTACGGCTTGGAAAAGGTTAAGAGTGGGCTAGGCAGTGGGTTAGGGATTAGTTTTAGTGTACGGGTTAGGGTAAAATTTTGGGTATGAGATAGGATTAGTATTAGAGGGTTAGAGTTAGGGTACAGGTTAAGTTTAGGAATACGATTTGAGTACATTAAGTTAAGGTTATGGTTAGAGGTTAGGGTTAGATTTAAGGTAAGGGTCAGGGTTAAGGGTTTAGAATAGGTTTAGGAGTTAGGGTGAGGGTTGGCAGGAAGGTTCAGTGAATGTGTTTCGGTCTTGGGGTTTGTGTTTGGTTTTTGATTAGTGATAGATCTTGTTTAAGGGTTAGGTTAACATTACGATTAAGTGTAGGGTAAGGGTTATGTCTGTGTATGGTTAGAGTTTGGGTCTTGGCATGTGCCTGCACTGGGACTCCTAGCATCTTGGACAATTTAGTTTGATGCACTCTATTTAGGTTTTGGTTTCAAAGATAGCCTGACTCCACCGAGTCAGTGGCCTCCCCAGAGAATCAAAATCCAGGCTTCTGCTGGGGTGAGAATAAGCATGGCAGGCTTCTCCTGAGCTGAGCTAAGGAGGGGTTTGTGGCTCTAAAGACTTTTGTTTGGATTTTCAGTTGCCTTTCTGATTTTATCTCTTGTGCGCACATGTATCCTCTATACTACCAGTTATTATTTTAAAGTTTTACTTGAATTCCTCTTTGTAAACACAGTATGATATAGTTTCAGGTTTACAACATAGTGATTCAACCCTTGAATACAACGCCTGGAACTGGTCAGAGGTGACCTCCACTATCCCCATTCCCTGATTCCCCATCCGCCCCACCTTCCTCTGGTATTTATTAGATTATTTTGTGTGGTTAAGAGTGTGTATCTTGGTTTGCATCTCTCATCCCCCCATTTGCCCCTTTGCCAGTTTGGTTTCTTAAAATTCACATGTGAATGCAATTGTATGGTATTTGGTACCTGTCTTACTCTGACTGACTGAGTTCATTTAGCGTAAGTCCCTTCCACTTCTCCCACATCATTGTAAATGGCTTCATTTCATCCCTTCTGATGACCCAGTGATGTTGCAGTGTGTATATTTACCACATCGTCTCTGCCCATTCATCGTCAATGGACATCTGGGCTGTATACACAGTTTCGCTGTTGTTGATAATGCTGCTACCAACACTGGGCTGCGTGTTCCCCTTCGAATCTACTAAACTACTTTTGTATCCTCAGGGTAAATACCTAGCTGTGCAATTTTGGAATCGTAGGGTAGCTCTATTTTTAACTTCTTTTTTAAAATTTTTTTTATGATAGTCACAGAGAGAGAGGCAGAGACACAGGCAGAGAAAAAAGCAGGCTACATGCACTAGTAGCCCGACGTGGGATTCGATCCCTGGTCTCCAGGATCAGGCCCTGGGCCAAAGGCAGTTGCCAAACCGCTGTGTCACCCAGGGATCCCCTATCTTTAACTTCTCAAGGACCGGGATCCCTGGGTGGCGCAGCGGTTTGGCGCCTGCCTTTGGCCCAGGGCGCGATCCTGGAGACCCGGGATCGAATCCCACGTCGGGCTCCCGGTGCATGGAGCCTGCTTCTCCTTCTGCCTATGTCTCTGCCTCTCTCTCTCTCTCTCTCTCTCTCTCTCTCTCTGTGACTATCATAAATAAATAAAAATTAAAAAAAAAAAAAACTTCTCAAGGACCCTCCAGACTGTTTTCCACAGTGGCTGCACCTTTATTTACGTATTCATGAGAGACACAGAGAGGCAGAGTTATAGGCAGAGGGAAAATGAGGCTCTATGCGGGGAGCCTGATGTGGGACGTGATCCCCCAGGAGCCTGGGAACATGATCTTAGCTAAAGCAGATGCTCAACCACTGAGGCACCCAGGTGCCTTACTGATTCTGTTTCTTTGCTAATTATGGGTCTGTTCATATTTTCTATTTCTTCCTATTTCAGTTTTGCTCATTTGCACATTTCTAGGGATTTGTCCATTTCTTCCAGGTCTCCCAGTTTGTTAGCATATAATCTTTCATAGTATTCCCTTATAATTGTTTTATTTTTCTGGTGTTGATTGTGATCTCTCTTCTCTCATTTGTGATTTTATTTATTTAGGTTTTCACTTTTCTCATTGATAAGGCTGGCAAGGGCTTGATACATTTTATTAATTATTTTGAAGAACCAGCTCTTAGGGATCCCTGGGTGGTGCAGTGGTTTGGCGCCTGCCTTTGGCCCAGGGCGCGATCCTGGAGACCCGGGATCGAATCCCACGTCGGGCTCCCGGTGCATGGAGCCGGCTTCTCCCTCTGCCTGTGTCTCTGCCTTTCTCTCTCTCTCTGTGTGTGACTATCAAAAAATAAAAAAAAAGAACCAGCTCTTAGTTTCGTTATTCCATTCTACTGTTTTGTTTTTTCTGTATTGTTTATTTCTGCTCTCATCTTTATTTTTTCCCTTCTTCTGTAGGCTTTAGGCTTTGTTTGCTATTGCTTTACCAGCTCCTTTAGGTGTAGGGTTAGGTTGTGTATTGGAGACTTCTTATTTCTTGAGGTAGGCCTGGATTGCTATGTACTTCCCTCTTAGGACTGCCTTTGCTACATCCCAGACGTTTGGAGAAACGTTTTCATTTTCATTTGTTTTATATTTCCTCCTTAATTTCCTGGTTGCTCCATTCATTCTCTAGTAGGATGTTCATAATCTCCACGTATTTTTGGTCTGTCCAATTTTTTTCTTACTGTCGACTTCGAGTTTCTTAGCATCGTGGTCTGAAAATGTACAGGGTGTGATATCAACTTTCTTGTACCTGTTGTACCTGTTGATGGCTGATTTGTGGGCCATGATATGATCTGTTCTGGAGAATGTCCCATGTGCACTTGAAAGGAATGTATATTCTGCTTTAGGATGAAATGTTCAGACTATATCTGTTGAGTCCCTGTGGTCCAGTGTGTCTGGGCAATTGTTCCCCTGTTGATTTTCTGCTTAGACGATCAGTCCATTGCCATCATTGGGTGATAAAATCCCCTGTCATTGTATTATTATCAGTGAGTTCCTGTACATTTGTCATTAATTGGTTTCTATATTTAGGTACTCCTATGTTTGCAGCATAAATATTTAGTTGTTTGAACTTTTTTTAAAAAATAAATTTATTTTTTATTGGTGTTCAATTTACCAACAAGCAGAGTTACACCCAGGCTCATCCCGACAAGTGCCCCCCTCAGTGCCCGTCACCCATTCACCCACACCCCCTGCCCTCCTCCCCTTCCAGCATCCCTTGTTCCTTTCTCAGAGTCAGGAGTCTTTATGTTCTGTCTCCCTTTCTGATATTTCCCACACATTTCTTCTACATTCCCTTATATTCCCTTTCACTATTATTTATATTAACCAATTGAATGAGAACATATGTTTGTCCTTCTCCGATTGACTTACTTCACTCAGCGTCAAACCCTCCAGTTTCATCCAGGTTGAAGCAAAAGGTGGGTATTTGTCGTTTCTAATGGCTCAGTAATATTCCATTGTATACATAAACCACATGTTCCTTATCCATTCATCTTTCAAAGGACTCCAAGCCTCCTTCCACATTTTGGCTATTGTGGACGTTGCTGCTATGAACATCGGGGTGCAGGTGTCCCCGCGTTTCATTGCATCTGAATCTTTGAGGTAAATCCCCAACAGTGCAATTGCTGGGTCATAGGGCAGGTCTATTTTTAACTCTTTGAGGAACCTCCACACAGTTTTCCAGAGTGGTTGCACCAGTTCACATTACCACCAAAAGTGTAAGAGTCTTCCCTTTACTCTGCATCCTCTCCAACATTTGTTTTTTTCTTTCCTTGTTAATTATCCCCATTCAGTGGTGTAAGGTGGTTCTCATTGTGGTTTTTTTTTTAATATATTTTTTACTGGTGTTCAATTTACTAACATACAGAATAACACCCAGTGCCCGTCACCCATTCACTCCCACCCCCCGCCCTCCTCCCCTTCTACCACCCCTAGTTCGTTTCCCAGAGTTAGCAGTCTTTACGTTCTGTCTCCCTTTCTGATATTTCCCACACATTTCTTCTCCCTTCCCTTGTATTCCCTTTCACTATTATTTATATTTCCCAAATGAATGAGAACATATAATGTTTGTCCTTCTCTGACTGACTTACTTCACTCAGCATAACTGTGGAAAGAGCCTCGGTGTCCAACGAAAGATGAATGGATAAAGAAGATGTGGTTTATGTATACAATGGAATATTACTCAGCTATTAGAAATGACAAATACCCACCATTTGCTTCAACGTGGATGGAACTGGAGGGTATTATGCTGAGTGAAGTAAGTCATTGTGGTTTTGATTTGTATTTCCATGATAGCAAGTGATGCAGAGCATTTTTTTTATGTTCATGTTGGCCATGGCAATGTCGTCCTCTGTGAGATTTCTCTTCATGTCTTTTGCCCATTTCATGATTGGATTCTTTGTCTCTTTGTTGTTGATTTTAAGAAGTTCTTTATCGATCTTTGAAACTAACCCTTTATCTGATACGTCATTTGCAAATATCTTCTCCCATTCTGTAGGTTGTCTTTTAGTTTTGTTGACTGTATCCTTTGCTGTGCAAAAGCTTCTTATCTTGATGAAATCACAATAGTTCATTTTTGCTTTTGTTTATTTTGCCTTCGTGGATGTATCTCCAAGAGGTTACTGTGGCCAAGTTCAAAAAAAGATATAGCCTGTGTTCTCCTCTCGGATTTTGATGGACTCTTGTCTCACATTTAGATCTTTCATTCATTTTGAGATTATTTTTGTGTATGGTGAAAGAGAGTGGTGTAGTTTCATTCTTTCTTCTGCATGTGTATGTCCATTTTCCCAGCACCATTTATTGAAGAGACTGTCTTTCTTCCAATCGATAGTCTTTCCAACTTTATCGAATATTAGTTGACCATAAAGTTCAGGATCCACTTCTGGGTTCTCTCTTCTGTTCCATTGATCCATTTGTCTGTTTTTGTGCCAGTACCACACTGTCTTGAACCACAGCTTTGTAGTACACCCTGAAATCTGGCATTGTGATGCCCCTAGATATGGTTGTCTTTTTTAAAATTCGCCTCACTATTCAGGGTCTTTTCTGATTCCACACAAGTCTTTTTTTATTATGATAGTCACAAACAGAGAGAGAGAGAGAGAGGCAGAGACACAGTCAGAGGGAGAAGCAGGCCTCATGCACCAGGAGCCTGACATGGGATTCAATCTTGGGTTTACATGATCGTGCTCTGGGCCAAAGGCAGGCGCCAAACCGCTGCATGACCCAGGGATCCTGATTCCACACAAATCTTAAAATAATTAGTTCTAAGTCTCTAAAGAAAGTCCATGGTATTTTGATAGGGTTTGCATTAAAAGTGAACATTGCCTTGGTAAAATTGATATTTTCACAATGTTAATTCTGCCAATCCATGAGCATGGAATATTTTTCCATCTCTTTGTGTCTTCCTCAATTTCTTTCAGAAGTTTTCTATAGTTTTTAGGGTATAGATCCTTTACCTCCTTGGTGAGGTTTATTCCTAGGTATCTTATGCTTTTGGGTGCAATTGTAAATGAGACTGACTCCCTATTTTCTCTTTCTTCAGTCTCATTGTTAGTGTATAGAAATGCCATTGATTTCCGGGCATTGATTTTGTATCCTGCAACACTACCAAATTGCTGTATGAGTTCTAGCTATCCTGGGGTGGAGGCTTTTGGTTTTTCTAGGTAGAGTATCATGTCATCGGCGAAGAGGGAGAGTTTGACTTCTTTGTCAATTTGAATGACTTTATTTCTTTTTGTTGTCTGATTGCTGAGGCAGGACTTCCAGTACTATTTTGAATAGCAGTGGTCAGAGTGGACATCCCTGTCTTGTTCCTGATCTTAGGGGTAAGGCTCCCAGTGCTTCCCCATTGAGAATGATATTTGCTGTGGGCTTTTCCTAGATGGCTTTTAAGATGTCGAGGAATGTTCCCTCTATCCTTACGCTCTGAAGTGTTTTGACCAGGAATGGATGCTCTATTTTGTCAAATGCTTTCTCTGCATCTAATGAGAGGATCATATGGTTCTTGGTTTGTCTCTTGCTGATAGGATGAATCACAGTGATTGTTTTATGAGTGTTGAACCAGCCTTGTGTCCCAGGGATAAGTCCTACTTGGTCATGGTGAATAATTTTCTTAATGTACTGTTGGATCCTATTGGCTAGTATCTTGTTGAGAATTTTTGCATCCATGTTCATCAGGGCTATTGGTCTGTAATTCTCCTTTTTGGTGGGGTCTTTGTCTGGTTTTGGAATTAATGTGATGCTGGCTTCATAGAACGAATTTGGAAGTACTCCATCTCTTTCTATCTTTCCAAACAGCTTTAGTAGGATAGGTATGGTTTCTTCTTTAAACGTTTGATAGAATTCCCCTGGGAAGCCATCTGGCCCCGGACTTTTGTGTCTTGGGAGGTTTTGGATGACTGCTTCAATTTCCTCCCTGGTTATTGGCCTGTTTAGGTTTTCTATTTCTTCCTGTTCCAGTTTTGGTAGTTTCTGGCTTTCCAGGAATGCATCCATTTCTTCTACATTGCGTAATTTATTGGTGTATGGCTGTTCATAATATGTTGTTAATATCGTTTGTATTTCCTTGGTGTTGGTAGTGATCTCTCCTTTCTCATTCATGATTTTATTAATTTGAGTCTTCTCTCTCTTCTTTTTAATAAGGTTGGCTAATGGTTTATCTATCTTATTAATTCATTCAAAGAACCATTTCCTCATTCTGTTGATCTGTTCCACAGTTCTTCTGGTCTCGATTTCCTTAAGTTCTGCTCGAATTTTAATTAACTCTATTCTTCTGTTGGGTGTAGGATCTATCAGCTTTTTTTCCTCTAGCCCCTGTATGTGTAATGTTAGCTTTTGTATTTGAGTAGGTTCCCATTTCTGAATGGATTCTTGTATTGTGATATATTTCCCCCTTAGGACTGCTTTTGCTGCATCCCAAAGAATTTGAACGGTTGTATGTTCATTCTCATTAGTTTCCATGTATCTTTTTAATTCTTCCTCAATTTCCTGGTTGAACCTTTCATCTTTTAGCAGGTTGATCCTTCACCTCCACGTGTTTGAGCTCCTTCCAAACTTCTTGTTGTGGGGGATCCCTGGGTGGCGCAGCGGTTTGGCGCCTGCCTTTGGCCCGGGGCGCGATCCTGGAGACCCGGGATCGAGTCCCACGTCGGGCTCCCGGTGCATGGAGCCTGCTTCTCCCTCTGCCTGTGTCTCTGCCTCTCTCTCTCTGTGACTATCATAAATAAATAAAAATTTAAAAAAAAAAAAAAAATTAAAAAAAAAACAAACTTCTTGTTGTGATTTAGTTCTAATTTCAAGGCATTATGGTCTGAGAATATGCAGGGAACGATCCCCATCCCTTGGTATTGGTTCAGACCCTATTTGTGACCCAGTATGTGGTCTATTCTGAAGAAAGTTCCATGTGCACTTGAGAAGAGTGTGTATTCAGTTGAGTTTGGATGTAAAGTTCTGTAGATTTCTGTGAAATCCATCTGGTCCAGTGTATCATTTAAAGCTCTTGTTTCTTTGGAGATGTTGTGCTTAGAGACCTATCGAGGGTAGAAAGAGCTAGATTGAAGTCACTAAGTATAAGTGTATTATTATCTAAGTATTTCTTCACTTTGGTTATTAATTGGTTTAAATATTTGTGAGCTCCCACATTCGGGGCATATATTGAGGATTGTTAAGTCCTCTTGTGGGATAGATCCCTTAAGTATGATTTAATGTCCCTCTTCATCTCTCACTATAGTCTTCTGGGTAAATTTTAGTTTATCTGATATAAGGATGGCTACCCCTGCTTTCTTTTGAGGACCGTTTGAATGGTAAATTGTTCTCCAACATTTCATTTTCAGGTTGTAGGTGTCCTGTCTAATATGAGTCTCTTGTAGACAGCTATAGATGGGTCTGCTTTTTTATCCAGTCTGAAACCCTGCGCCTTTTGATGGGGTCATTAAGCCTGTTCACGTTCAGAGTTACTATCAACAGATATGAGTTTAGTGTCTTCATGATATCTATTCAGTCCTTGTTTTTGTGGATTGTTCCACTGAACTTCTTCTTAAAGGGGAATTTTAAGAGTCCCCCTTAAAATTTCTTGCAGAGCTAGTTTGGAGGTCACATATTCTTTAAGTTCCTGCCTGTCTTGGAAGCTCTTTATCTCTCCTTCCATTTTGAATGAGAGCCTTGCTGGATAAAGTATTCTTGGTTGCATGTTCTTCTCATGGAGGACCCTGAATATATCCTGCCAGCCCTTTCTGGGCTGCCAGGTCGCTGTGGAGACGTCTGCTGTTACCCTAATGCTCCTCCCCATAAAGGTCAGGATTTTCTTGTCTCTTACTCTTTAAGGATCTTCTCTTTATCTTTGGAATTTGCAAGCTTCATGATTAAATGTCGAGGTGTTGGACGGTTTTTATTGATTTTAGGGGGGTATCTCTCTATTTCCTGGATCTGAATGCCTGTTTCCCTTCCCAGAGTAGGAATGTTTTCAGCTAGGATTTGTTCAAATACATATTCTGGCCCTCTGTCCATTTCGGCACCCTTGGGAACCCCAATTTCACATAGGTTTTTCTTCCTCAGGGTGTCGTTTATTTCCCTTAATCTGTCTTCCTGGTCTTTTAATTGTCTGTCTCTTTTTTCCTCAGTTTCGCTCTTTGCCATCAACTTGTGTTCTATGTCACTCACTCGTTCTTCTACCTCGTTATCCCTCGTCATTAGGACTTCTAGTTTGGATTGCATTGCATTCAATTGATTTTTAATTTCAGCCTGATTGGATCTAAATTCTGCAGTCCTGAAGTCTCTTGAGTCCTTTATGCTTTTTTCTAGAGCTACCATTAGCTGTATAATAGTGCTTCTGAATTGGCTTTCTGACATTCAGTTGTAATCCAGATTTTGTAACTCTGTGGGAGAGAGGACTGTTTCTGATTCTTTCTATTGAGGTGAGGTTTTCCTTCTAGTCATTTTCCTGAGTGCCTAGTGGCCAAAAACAAATTGAATTGGGAAAAGGAGAAAAAGAGAGGAGAGAAAGAAGGAAAGAAAAGAGAAAAATGAAAAAGAATAAAGGAAGAAAGAAGGAAAAAAGAGAATAAAAAAAGAAAGAAAAGAAAGAAAATGGGATAAAGGGTGGGGGAAGCAATCAGAAATAAAAAAAAATAGGGGAGTATCTTCTGTTTCTGTGTACTTTAAGTCCCTTGACTTCCCCTGGAACTTGTCCGTCTAGCTGGTCTTCTGGCAGAGGGGCCTATTGTGCTGATTTTCAGGTGTTAGCAATTGGGGGAGCTGCTCTGTCCCCTGCTTGGTGCAGGGCTCAGTGCGGTTAGTTTACCCCGTGAGGTCCCAGGAGGAACAACCCCAGTGGCAGCGGCCAGCTCTGGAAACCTGTATCCAGCATACACAGTAACTCGGGAGCAGTCCACTTCTAATGGCTGAGTAATATTCCATTGTATACATAAACCACATCTTCTTTATTCATTCAACTTTCGATGGACACCGAGGCTCCTTCCACAGTTTGGCTATTGTGGACATTCCTAATATAAGGATCGGGGTGCAGGTGTCCCAGTGTTTCATTGCATCTGAATCTTTGGGGTAAATCCCCAAAAGTGCAATTTCTGGGTTGTCTTGAAGGTCTATTTTTATCTCATTGAGGAACCTCCACAAAGTTTTCCAGAGTGGCTGCACCAGTTCACATTCCCACCAACAGTGGTTTCTATATTTAGGTACTCCCATGTTGGCAGCATAAATATTTAGTTGTTTGATCATGATAGAGAGTCTTTTTAATTATGAAATAATGCCCTTCTTCATCTCTGCTTACAGTATTTGTTCTTTCTTTTTTGAAATTTAAAATATTTATTTATT
Organism: Canis lupus familiaris; assembly: GCF_011100685.1. Classification (NCBI taxonomy): domain Eukaryota; kingdom Metazoa; phylum Chordata; class Mammalia; order Carnivora; family Canidae; genus Canis; species Canis lupus. The sequence continues at coordinate 173,567 of NW_023330400.1, forward strand.
TATTTATTTATTCATGAGAATTACACAGAGAAGCAGAGGAAGGAACATAGCAGAGTGAGAGGCAGGCTCCCCAAAGGGAGGCTGATGTGGAACTCGATCCTGGGATCCCAGAATCACACCCTGAGCCGAAGGCAGATGCTCAACCACTGAGCCACCAGGTGTCCCCAGGTTTGGGTTTCAAATCTCATTTGTCTGATATAAGTATGAGTCCTCTAGCTTTCTTTTGATATCCATTAGCATCATAGATGATTTTCCATCCCCTGACTTTCAATCTGTTGGTGTCTATAGGTCGAAGGTGAGCATCTTATAGGCAGCGTACAGATGGATGTTGTTTTTTTAATAATAATTTTATTTATGATAGTGTGAGAGAGAGAGAGCGAGAGAGGGAGGCAGAAAATTAGGCAGAGAGAGAAACAGGCTCCCCACCAGGAGCCCAATATGGGACTCGATCCAAGACTCCAGGATCATACCCTGAGTCAAAGGCAGAGGGTCAACCCCTGAGCCACCCAGGCATCCTAGATCCTGCTTTTTAAGCCACTCTGATACCCTATATCTTTTGATTGAAGCATTTAGTCTATCAGCAGTCAGAGTGATTATTCAAAGATATGAACTTTGTGCATTTCTGTTACCAGAAGAGTTGGTGTTTCTGGTGACGTTCTCTGGTCCTTTCTAGTCTTTGTTGCTTTTGGTCTCTTTTTTTCCCCCCACTAGAAGAGTCCCTCTTAAAATTTCTTACTGGACTGGTTAAGTGGACATGAACTCCTTTATATGTTGCCTGCCTAGGAAAATCTTTAACTCTCCTTCTCTCCTGAATGACACCCTTGCTGAAGAAAGAATTCATACAAATTGGACACCAATAGAAAGAAATTTAAAAACATAAAATAAATTCTTTCTAATATGATTGAGGAAAATGGCATTTAGGAGGAAAACCAGAAGCTGAAAGAGAGGAGGACAGATTTCACCCTCTGTAGCCTTCACAGGGACCTAGTGTCCTTTCCTAGGTGGGCCCCCTCTCCGGAGGATGCTTCCTGCCCCTCTGCACTCCTTGTTGGATCACAGCAGGCACATCTCGGTGCCTCCAGCACCTCTGCAGTAATGGCTTATAGCGTTTTCCATGTATCCTATTGGGGACCACAGCGTAGTGTATGTAACCATCTGGCTGCTGTTTGACAACATTGGGGGATTCCGACTTTTGTTGGTTTTGAGGTGCGTGTGTGTCTATCACATGCAGCTATCCCGTGCAGCTATCGGATCCTCTGGATGGGTCACCCAAAACCCCAAAATGGTTGGCAGAATATCATTTCTGGTGCTGGTACTGGGCGGCTAGCTGGGCTCTCCTGGCCACACTGGCACTCACTCGTGCAGTGACTTCCAGCTGGAGGGTCAGCTGAGCTGGAAGTTCCGGCTCCGCCACTTTCCCATGTCTGGCAGTGGGTCCGGCCGCCCCGGGAAGGCACGTGGGGACGTCAGCTGTGTTTGCCTGGTGGCGCCCCTGCAGGGGCTGGTTGGGGCCTAGGTGGTGCCCCCTCCTCCTCTCTGGGGGTCTCTCCACCCCCCGTGCACAGAGGTCTGGGAGACACAGAAATGGGCTGGCTGTGCATTTTCGCACCACAACACTTTAATGACTTTGTACAGCAAATGGGCTCAGAGCCGTAGGTGCGTGTCTTCCCCTGGGGAAGGAGACCTTTCTGTCCTTTATGTGGGGGCAAGAATCACATGGGGTGGGTGGGCGGGTGCTGGAGTCCCCCATCTGGGAGCATGTGTGGACTCCGGGTGGTGGCGTGTGTCCTGAGGTTTCAGCCTTAGTGACAGTTCTGAGGACAGCAGAGCTGACCTGGACCTGCTGGTCATGGGCTCCTGTGCTGGGTCCCCACAGGGCAGCTGGACCCCTGCCTCGGACCCTCTGGGGCCCCAGCACCTGGAGGAGCCTGCCTCATGGTGTGGGTGCGGGTGTGGCCCACCGGCTTACCCCTCCTCTCCCCACACTGGTTTGTCCCGGGATCCCCAGGGCTGCCCTAGATAAGCGAACTGTATCGGTGGGACACGCCCAGGGCCCAGGAGGCCACATGCACTTTGAGAGGGCTCGCTCAGCCCGGGGCCAGAATCCAGGGTTGGCCAGGGCCATGGGGGCCTGATTCCATTAGTCTTTGAGTTGGGACTGGTGGGGGCACAAATCAACCCAGCCCCCACAGAGCCTGGGCCCAAGTCAGTCCAGGTCCCTATGGGTTATGGGCTGGTGTCCGGTGCAGGTTGTGCCGCACTCCCGGAGGGACAGTGGGTGGAGGCAGGGCACAGTGTGTCTTCTGCACCACTCTCCTGCACACACACTGTCCGGGACTCCCTGCCTTCCCTCCTCCCTGCAACCGCTGGGTACTCAATGGGACACCCGGGCTTCTGATGTGAGCAGGGTATCCAGAGAACCCCGGGGAGTCTGAGCATGTCCCACAGGGTGCAGGTGCACTGGGTCCTTGCTCAGGGACGATGGTGTGGGGGTCGATGGTGTGGGGGCAAGGGTATGATGGTGGTGGGTTGTGGGGGATGGTGTAGCGGGGATGGTGTTGGGGTATAGTGTGGGTGGGGATTGTGTGAGGCTGTGAGTGTGTGAGGGGGATGGTGTAGGGGCTATGCCATGGGAGATGATGATGTTAGGGGATGGTGTGGGTCTGGGGAATGGGAGGATGGTGTGGGGGGCCTGCGGACACAGGGCATCCCCTTTCTCTAAGATGCACACGGAGACGTCTACAGATAAAGGCGACCCCAGTCTGGGGTATGCTGTGACACCTGCCCCTGGGGACCCCTGTGGTGAGTGCAGGGCCCTGGCTGGACCAGGGGCATTATCTGGGGGTCATCATACTATGTATGTTTACAAATTGCAAATTGTCTCAAATTGAATGCATAGAATTTAGAAATATATAAAGTCCTGAGGGTGGGTATCACCCTGACCCGTCCGAACCTCATCAGATCGATGTGTGTCCTCCAGTCACGGCCATGCACCCTGCCCCCAGGTCCCCTTACTGGCCCCACGGCCCTCACCCCAGCCCCCTGCTTTTCAGGGGGCCGTCCCTCACCCCTTTGGGGTTCAGCTTACATGGCAATCCCTGGAGGCCCCGTCCTAGTGGCCTCCTCATCCCTGAGACCCTGAGGGTGGGGGCATGGTGTTCATCCCCAACAATCTACCATGGAGCGGTGTGTTGTTCGCTGCTGTTCTTCCCCAGGCTCTGAAGTCCTGTGTTCCCTACCCAGAAGCCCCCGGTCCTCCCGGGTCCCGATCCCCCTGGCCCCTCAGCCTCACCCTACCCCCTAGTAGTCCCAAAACATGACGTGACTGCTGAACATCCTGTTGATGTCCAGGTCCCCCAGCGTGATGTCCCTAGAGGAGACTAGGGTCTCCTCCTTCATTTCCTGTGGGAAAACCGGGGAGGAGGAGCTGGCATCAGGGACACAGACCCCAACCTGTCTGTCCTGGGCATGGATCCCTGGGGCCACCATGGGAGTGTCTACTGCCAAAACCTCCTTCCTTCCTCTGGGAGGCCAGGGACGGCGGGAGTCCCCACCGTGCTCATGGGACCTGTGTGACGGCCTGTGCCCAGCTGTTGTAGGCAGGGAGGAGACTGAGTGTTACCCTGGGTGGGAGGGGATAGGGGTTCAGCCAAGGTAGGAGGGGACATGGGGGTGTTGTGCCCAAGTTTGCGAATCTGAGAAACCACTAAGGGGCTGACACCAATGCAAACACACAAGGGTTCATTTCCAAACTCCAGCTTGCGTCCAAGTACACCCAACACAGCGGAGCAGGGACGTGGACCCCGAGGTGGGTTTTAGCTTAGTTTTAAGGGCTTGTCTCGGGTTCCTCCAGAAGGGCTGGAGCAATTCCTCAAGTTATGTTTACATTTTGATATGGGACCTTCAAGGGTATTGGGCTCTGCTCTCATTCTAATAGGCGCTTCCAGCCCTTGACATGGGCTCAGTTTCATTTTATTGTGGGGCTTTCTAGGCCATTAAGCTGTAAACCTTTGTTTTTTTCCTGTAACTGAAGTAATGTAAATTTCAGCTCTTCTTCACAGGGGCCTGGGATGGCTGGACTTGTTCGAACACTGAACTTAAAGTAGAAAGGCCTTCATTTTCTCGACCTCCTTGTGTCCAGTCCCATCCTATCTAGCTCTTTCCCCTTCCCTGGAGCTCCTAAGAGAGCAATTGCAAATGACCTTAGCTTGGCAGCGTGTGTTGGGGGACAGGCCCAGGGATTTGGGATCAGGAAGACCTGGGGCACGGGTTTCCCATCTGCGCAGCGGGATTCCATGCTGCAGACTCTTATTCCCTAAGGCTATCTTAACAACTGACTTTGTACATAAAAAAAGCTCTCCTTTATCTTTAAAAGATGAGGAGTGAGTCTAAGTTTTTTTTCTCTGCCCATCTAATTGCTCAGATTCCAATCTGAGACGTATTTCCTGGTAATAAGGATAATTTACTATCCGTAGTACTATGGTTAAAATATTCTGACACAAATAGTTCAGAGGGATGATGCTTTCTCATCTCTTTCTTCACAGCTCAGTCACTCATCAGGGAATGCATCTTTATGGATTTGGAAAGAACTGAGAAACATTATTACAATGGTCCTATTATTATGTGAAGGATTCTTCCCTGAGATTCTTCCCCTAATTCAACTGACACTTAAAAACTGTGAACTCTTTGGAAGACAAATGTCCAGGAAATAAATGTTATGCATTGCTAATTTTAAATGCACTTGCAATATGGTGTCTATTATAATAGAAGTATTTTTTTCTGATTTTTGCTTTTATTATCCTTTCCTGCTTTTCAGGATGAGGAGGCATTATACGTGTTCATAAGTGTTGTTCTTTCCTTCTGATATAAAATTATTTCTTTGTTCCCACCGAAGGAACTCTTTAAGAATAAGGCAAAAGTTAATTCAACTATTCTTAAAATGTCTTCACACTTGGATCCTGATTCATTTAAGTCAATTTTCAAAATAAATCTTATTTATTAGGAAAAAAACAAAGATTAAAGGGAAATTGAGAAGATAGTACAGAGCATTCGCATGCACTGGCACTCAATTTCTCCAATTATTGATATCTTATATTAGTACGGTACAAATATGAAATAATGAATCAATATTAAAATAGTCGCATTAACCAAAGACCATACTTTATTCAGATTTCCTTAGTTTTTGCTAAGTTACCATCCCTCATATCACATTCCATTTGTCCTCCTGTTTTCTTAGGCTCCTCTCGATTGTTACAGTCTTTCAGCATTTCCTTGTTGTTGTTGAACTGGAACACTTTGAGAAGTAGAGTATTTTGTAAAATTTCCCTCAGCTGGGACATGTCTGTTGTTTATCTCATGACTGAACTGTTGTTGTGGATTATATACAGAGATATACTGCCATTTTCATTATATCATATAAAGGATAGATACTATCAACATGATTTATCAGTCTTGGTATCGATCTGATCATCTTGCTGAGGTAGTGTTTGTCAGCTTTCTCCATAGTAAACTGATTATTATTATTATTAATTATTATTATTATATTATCAATATTTTAAGTTTTTCATATTATATTTTGTAGAAGGAAGTTACTATGTGTATTCCACACTTAAGAGTGGGAAGCTATGCTCATGAACTTGAGGCTGGAATGTCTTCACAAATGGTTTGAAATTCTTCTAAATGGGCGATTTCTCTTCCTTGTGGGTTTGTTTGTTTGTTTCTTTTTCAAGATGTTTTCTATTTATTTGAGAGAGAGAGGAGAGATAAAGCATGAACGAGAGGGGCAGAGGGAGAGGGAGAAGCAGGTTTCCTGCTGAACAGGGAGCCTTCCTTGGGACCTGGATCATGATCTGAGCCTAAGGGAAAAGCTTAACTGACAGAGCCACACAGGTGCCACTCATTCTTTCTTTCTTTCTTTCTTTCTTTCTTTCTTTCTTTCTTTCTTTCTTTCTTTCTTCTTTCTTTCTTTCTTTGTTTCTTTCTTCCTTTATTTTTAATAATAATTTTATATTTTATTGGTGTCATTTTGCCAACATACAGAATAACACCCACTGCTCATCCTGTCAAGTGCCCCCCTCAGTGCCCATAACCCATTCATCCCCACCGCCCGCCATCCTCCCCTTCCATCACCCCTAGTTCATTTCCCTGAGTTAGGAGTCTTTATGTTCTGTCTCCCTTTCTGATATTTCCCACTCATTTCTTCTCCGTTCCCTTATATTCCCTTTCACTATTATCTATATTCCCCAAATGAATGAAAACATACAATGTTTGTCCTCCGATTGACTTACTTCACTCAGCATAATACCTTCCAGTTCCATCCACCTTGAAGTACATGGTGGGAATTTGTCGTTTCTAATGTCTAAGCAAGTCCCACCTTTTCTCTCTCTTCATCTTCTGAGTCTCTATGGTATGAATGTTATTGTTTTAATAAGTGGCTGACTTCCCTACGTCTGTCTCTGTTGTCCATAACCTTTCTTGTTTTTAAGGTTTCCACTTGGGACTGCATCTCAGTTATAGCATTTTTAACATTGGCCTGACTAGATTTTCATTCTTTTATTTCTACAGTAAACGTTTCTCTAGTTTTCTTCTGTGCTCTTTATCCAGCCCAGCTGCTATCTTTATAATCATTGTTTTTTTTATAATCATTGTTTTAAACTGTAGTTAGACATCATATATGTGTATTGATGATCTTCCTGGCTGTGATTAGAACCTCATGTTATTTTATGGAGGTGAATTTCTCCATCTCATTATTTTTTCCAGAAAAGAAAGAAGGAAGAAAAAGAAATTCAAGAAAAACAATAACAACTGCCCTCCCCCCCCCAAAAAAAAACAACAGATTATTTTGGCCTGCTTGTTAAAAGATTCTAACTCCCAAAATAGCAACAATTAAAGTGATCCCTGGTGGCGCAGCGGTTTAGTGCCTGCCTTTGGCCCAGGGCACGATCCTATGGACTCTGGATCAAATCCCACATCGGGCTCCCAGTGCCTGGAGCGTGCTTCTCCCTCTGCCTGTGTCTCTACTTCTCTCTCTCTCTCTCTCTCTCTCTCTCTATCTATCTATCTCTCTCTCTTTCTCTCTGTTTGTGATTATCATAAATAAATTGAAAAAATTAAAAAAAGAAACACAATTAAAATACTATGAAAGTAAAAATAAGAAATTTATAATGTACATACATAAAAATTAAAGTAAGGCAATTAATATAAAAGAATCAAAGAAAATAAATGAAAATAAAGCACAAAGTACAAAGGAAGCTAGACCCTACTTTCCAGGCAGAGCTGAAGCTCTGCAGCCTCTGTGGTCTGACAACTTGGTGGAAGCGAGTGGTCTGTGTGGGGTCTGGAGATGGGATGTGGTGCAGATTGTCAGGTGCACATCTGCCTGGGATATGCACCTGTGGGGATCAGAGACGGGGTGGGCGTCAGCATCTCTGGGCTCCAGCGGGCGGCGCTGTGCTGCTCCCTGAGACTCGGCGCTGATGGGGGGATGCGGGTGGGGACACTGGGTCCTCTGGCTCTGGGGCTGAGGATTCCGCCCCCCAGTCTGCAGGCTGCAGGAACCAAAGGAGCCGCCAAGCCCCCGGGTCTCTGCCGCTTCTCTCAGAACCCTGCTTTCACTCTGCCCGCGTCCGAGTTTCTTTGGTTTTGTTTTTTACCTCAGACTGTTGTGCCCAAGATAGCGAATATGAGAAACCACCAAGAAGCCAATTCCGATGCAAACACAAGAGGGATTATTTACAAGCTCGATCTGGTATCCAAGATCCCACAGCAGAGCAGGGACTTAGACCCTGAGGTGGGTTTTAGCTTAGTTTTAAGGGCTGGTCTCAGGGACCTCCAGAAGGGCAGAAGCAATTCCTCAAGTTCTTTTTTTTTTAATTTTTATTTATTTATGATAGTCACAGAGAGAGAGAGAGAGGCAGAGACATAGGCAGAGGGAGAAGAGGGCTCCATGCACTGGGAGCCCGATGTGGGATTCGATCCCGGGTCTCCAGAATCGCGCCCTAGGCCAAAGGCGGGCGCCAAACTGCTGCGCCACCCAGGGATCCCCAATTCCTCAAGTTCTGTTTACATTTTTATATGGGGCCTTCAAGGGAATTGAGCCCTGTTCTCATTCTAATAGGGGCTTCCTGCCCTTGGCCTGGGCTCAGTTTTGATTCAATTGTGGGGCTTTCTAGGACATTAAGTGTAAACAGCAAAGGTTCCACACCTGGAAGGGGGACGTCACACTGTCCCTATATGCTGAAGAAGAGGTACTAGAAACGAGAAACCCGAGAGCCTCCACCAAATCCTGTTAGAATTAAGGAGTGAGTTCAAAAGTCACGGGACACAAACTGACCCTACAGAGCAGAGTAGCCTTGCTGTGTCCGGACAATGAGCACTCAGGAAGGAAATGAAGGATGTGACGTCCTTCTCAGGAGCATCAAGGAAAATAAATAATGAGACTGAACCAAAGGAGCACAAGACTTGTGCACTGAGCCAAACCAGGCTCTGGGAGGCCGTCCTGGGCTTGTGGGGTGGGAGCCTCATCTTGTGAAAATGTCCGCAGTTCCTGAAGCCACCCTCAGTTTCAATGTCATTCCTATCAAAATCATGGTGGCAGATGTTAGAAATAGGAAAAAAAAACCCATAACATCCAACCCCCACAACAAATGACCCCAGACAGCAAATCAGTATTGGAGAAGCATGACAGAGTGGGACGCAGCACTTTCCTTTTTCAAAAGATGTCACAGAGATAAAGCAGTGTGGTTCTCAGGCTCCTGGCTGACTCCGTTGGTTAAGCATCCGACTCCTGACCTCACCTCCGGCCTGATCTCAGGGGTTGTGAGTTCTAGCCCTATGCTGGGCCAAGGATGAGGCGTGGAGCCTACGTAGACAAACCAGAACCACGGGGGGTGGTCCCGGCATAAGCTGAATGAGCAAAATAGAGAGTCCAGAAGGAAATGTGCTCTGAAAGAACTGATTTTTTTAACTTAATTTAAACCCAATTAATTAACGTATAGTGTATTATACTTTCAGAGGAAGAATTCAGGGATTCATCAGTTGGAGATAACAACAGTGCTCGAGACATCACGTGCCCTCCTTCATGCCTGTCCCCTGTTATCTGCCCCCTCCAGCTACCCTCAGTTTGTTTCCTATCACTAAGGGTCTGTATTTCCTGCATCTGTTTTCATCTTGTTTTTCCTTCCCTTCACAGTTGTTCATCTGCTTTGCTTCTTTAATTCCACCTATGAATGAAACCACACGGTGATTCTCTTTCCCGAGTGACTTACTTCACTTAACATGATCCCTTTAGTTCTATCCACATTATTGCAAATGGAAAGATTTCCTTCTCTTCGATAGCTGAGTACCATTCCTCTCTCTATGACCATCATCTATCTCCCATCCTCTTTATCCATCATCTGGCAGAGGGTACCGAGGCTCCTCCCACAGTGTGGCTACTGTGGACCCAGCTGCTGTGGACATTGGGGTGCAGGTGTCCCAAGTCTCACTGCATCTGTATCCTCAGAGTGAGCTCCAGGCCGTTCACCTCCTGGTCGCAGGGCGGCTCTATTTGTAACATCCTGAGGGGCCTCCACAATGTTTCCAGGGTGGCTGCACCAACCCGCGGTCCCGCCCACAGTGGAAGATGGTTGAGTGAGTTTTGCAGGACGTCCACATTTCATTTCACGTCCTGTGGGCTCCAATTCCTTGTCTTAAGTATTTCTGGGAAGCCGGGTGTTGGGCTCCTTTTCAGTGAGATGTTTCCGAAGCTAACAGGCCCCAGCTGGAGCCTGAAAGCAGGCAGGTGCGGCCCATAGAGCACCTGCTGCCGCATGCACAGTCTCCTGTAGCACCAGAGCATCCCGCAGGGGGCGCCTGCGCCCAGGCCCCTCCCATAGGGCACGTATGTGCAGTAGGCCGCCTCTGCCTGCACTAACAGGAGCCAGCCTGTGCTGGGGAGACCTGCAGAAGACATGGGGACGCATCTATGCTGATGAGCTGCAGCCTCCTCAGGACCCGCGGGGAGTCTTCAGGGGGAAATTGGACCACATTCATGCTGACAGGAACCGTGGTCTCCTCAGGACCCACGTTGAGGCTTTAGGAAGATGTGGGCCCGCATCCACCCTGACAGGAGCCCCTGGGCCGCCTCAGGACCCGCGGGGAGGCTTCAGGAAGATGTGGGCCCACATTCACGGTGACAGGAGCCCTGAGCACCTCAGGACTGGCGGGGAGGTTTCAGGAAATTGTGGGCCCACATCCACGCTGACAGGCGCCCCTGAGCAGCCTCAGGAACTGTGGGGAGGCTTCAGGAAGATGTGGCGACGCGTTCACTCTGGCAGGAGCTCCCGGGCCCCTCAGGACATAAGTTGAGGCTTCTGGAAGCGGGGCCCGCATTCATGGTTACAGGAGCCCTGGCCTCCTCGAATCCTCGGCTACGCTTCGAAGGACTTGGGGCCACATGGACACAACAGGACGCTGACTTCCTCAGGACCCCTGGTGTAGACTTGGGGAAATATGTGGATGCGTCCATGTGGACAGAAGACCCCAGCTTTGTCAGGGCCTGTGGTGAGGCCTAAGAAAACTGTGGGTGCCGCATCCACAGTGACAGGAGTCTCCAGCCTCCTCAGGACACACTGTGAAGTGTTGGGAAGATTTGAGGCCACGTCCATGCTGACAAGAGCCCCCAGCCTCCGCAGGTCTTATGGTGAGGCTTGAGGAAAATGTGGGACCACGTCAATGCTGACAGGAACCCTGTCTTCCTCAGGACCTGCACTTTGGCTTAGGGACATAAGGGGCTGCGTCTATGCTGACAGGAACCCACAGCCTCCTCAGGACCTGCGGTGAGTTTTCTGGGGGACATGGGACCATGTCCAGGCTGACAGGAGCCACCGGCCTCCTGAGGACCTGCTGTGAGGCTTGCAGAGGATGTGAGGCATAGTCCACAGTGACAGGAGACCCAGCGTCCTCAGGACCCGCTGACTATGACTCAGGAACACGTGGGGCCACGTCCACACTCACAGGAGCCCGGCTTCCTCAGGACCCCTTGGAGGAATCTGGAGGAGCCATTGGGGGCCACGTCCATATCAGAAGGGACTCCTCAGAACCACAGTGTAAGTGAAAGGGTAGAATGAATGGTAGGGTTAGGGGAGGGGAGGAAGTTGGTGGTTAGCCTTAGGTTAGATGTTAGGGGTTAGTGATTATGCTTATGGTTACGAATTAAAGGTTAGGTGAGGCATAAGGGTATTGGTCAGTGTTAAGAGTTAGGATGGTGGTTAGGGTAAGGGACAGGATTTAGTGTTAGGGTTAGTGTTTAGGCTCTAGGGATGAGGGCAGGAGGTTAGGAGTTGGGGATAGGGTTATGGTTAGAGTTAAGGTTGGGCTTAGGTTTGCAGTTAGGGTTAGGGGTTAGGGTGTGAGTTATTGTTAGAGGTTAGAGTTAGGGGTTAGAGTTAAGGGTTAGAGTTAAAGTTAGGGCTAGGTTTAGGGTTAGGGCGAGGGTTAGGATTAGGATAGGGGTTAGGGCTAGGGTTAGTGTTAGTGTTTGGTTAGGGTTTAGGGTTAGGGTCAGGTCAGGGTCAGGGTACGGTTTTGGAAAAGGGCAAGATATAGGGTTAGGGAGTGGGTTAGGGGTTGGCTTTAGGGTATGGGTAAGGGTACAGTTTGCGGTATGAGATAGGATTAGTATTAGAGGGTTAGGGTTAGGGTACAGGTTAAGGTTAGGAATAGGATTTGAATACCTTATTTTAAGGATAGGGTTAGAGGTTAGGGTTCGTGTTAGATTTAATGTAGGGGTCAGGGTTAAGGAAACCTAAGTTTAGGTGCACCTGCATTTAGGAGTTAGGGTGAGGGTTGGCAGGAAGGTTCAGTGAATGTGTTTTGGTCTTGGGGTTTGTGTTTGTTTTTCGATTAGTGATGGGTCTTGTTTAAGGGTTAGGTTAACATTACGATTAAGTGTAGGGTTAGGGTTATGTCTGTGTATGGTTAGAGTTTGGGACTTAGCATGTGCCTGCACTGGGACTCCTAGCATCTTGGGCCGTTTAGTTTTATGCACTCTATTTAGGTTTTGGGTTCAAAGATAGCCTGACTCCACCAAGTCAGTGGCCTCCCCAGAGAATCAAAATCCAGGCTTCTGATGGTGTCAGAATAGACATGGCAGGCTTCTCCCGAGCTGAGCTAGGAGGGGATTTGTGGCTCTAAAGACTCTTTATTTGGATTTTCAGTTGCCTTTCTGATTTTATCTCTAGTGCGTACATGTTTCATCAATACTACCAATTATTATTTTAATGTTTTACTTGAATTCCTCTTTGTAAACACAGTATGATATAGTTTCAGGTTTACCACATAGTGATTCAACTCTTGCTTACAACGCCTGGTACTGGCCACAGGTGCTCTCCATTATCCCCATCCCCTGATTCCCCATCTCCCTCACCTTCCTCTGGTATTTATTAGTTGATTCTCTGTGGTTAAGAGTGTGTTTTTTTGTTTGCTTCTCTCATCTCCCCCCCTCTGCCCCTTTGCCAGTTTGTCTGGTTTCTTAAAATTCACATGTGAATGCAATTGTATGGTATTTCATATCTTTCTCTGACTGACTGAGTTCATTAAGCATAAGTCCTTTCCACTTCTCCCACATCATTGTAAATGGCTTCATTTCATCGCTTCTGATGACCGAGTGATGTCGCAGTGGGTATATTTACCACATCGTCTCTGCCCATTCATCAGTCGATGGACATCTGGGCTGTATCCACAGTTTGGCTGTTGTTGATAACGCTGCTACAAACACTGGTCTGCGTGTCCTACTTGGAATCTACTAAAATACTTTTGTATCCTCGGGGTAAATACGTAGCTCTGCAATTTTGGAATCGTAGGGTAGCGCTATTTTTAACTTCTTTTTAAATTTTTTTTATGATAGTCACAGAGAGAGAGGCAGAGACACAGGCAGAGGGAGATACAGGCTCCGTGCACTGTTAGTCCGACGTGGGATTCGATCCCAGGTCTCCAGGATCGCGACATGGGCCAAAGGCAGGTACCAAACCGCTGCACCACCCAGGGATCCCCTATTTTTAACATCTCGAGGACCCTCCACAGTGTTTTTCACAGTGGCTGCAACTGTTCGCATGCCCACCAGGAGTGTAAGGGGGCTCCCTCTCCTCTATAGCCTCAACAACACCTGTTGTTTCTTCTGTTCTTAATTTTAGCCATTCTGTCGGCTGTCAGGTGACATCTTATTGTGGTTTTCATTTGAATTTCCCTGATGATGGGTGACGCGGAGTGTCTTTCAGTGTCTGGTGGCCATCTGGATGTCTTGTCAGAGGCAAAGTCCATTCATGTCTTCTACCCATCTGCAGTTGGATAATTTGTGTTTAGGAGGTTGAGATTTATATTTGCTTTGCGTATTTTGCATACTAACTGTTTATTGGATGTGTTATTTACAAATATCTCCTTTGATTTTGTATGTTGCCTTTTAGCGTTGGTTGTTTCTTTCATTTTGCAGAAGCTTTTGAATTTGATGAAGTCCCAAGAGTATTTTTGCTTTTGTTTCCCTCAACTCAGAGGCATATCTAGAAAGAAGATCCAATGGTCAACGTCAAAAACGTTGTTGCCTATCTTTTCTTCTTTTTATGGTTTCAGGTCTCACATTTAGGTCTTTCATCCATTTTGAATTTATTTTTTATATATATTGTGTAAGAAAGTGGTCCAGTTTCATTCTTCTGCATGTGGCTGCCTGGTTTTCCCAACACCATTTGTTCTTATCCTGGGGTCAGGGTTAGGGTTTGTTGAAGAGACTGTCTTTGTGCCATTGGATATTCCCTGCTGCCTTGTTGTCGATTAATGGATCATAGAGTTACAGGTTTGTATCTTGTTTCGGCATTCCATTCTATTCTATTGATCTAAGCATCTCCTGTTGGGAGATTCCTGATTGCTGATTCAATTTCGTTGCTGGTTATCTGTGTGTTCTAGTTTCTTATTTCTTCCTTTTTCATTTTTGCTGTGTTATATATTTCCAGGAATTGATCTATTTCTTCCAGGTTCTAGGTTGCTGGCATATAAGTTTTCATAATGTTCTCTTATAAACAATTTATTTCTCTAGTTTTGGTTGTTATTTCTCTTATCTCATTTGTGATTTTATTTGGGTCCTTTCTCATCTTTTTATCTTTTTTCTTTTTTAAATATTTTATTTATGTATTCATGCAAGACACAGAGAGGCAGGGGTATAGGCAGGGGGAAAATGAGGCTCCACGCAGGGAGCCTGATGTGGGACATGATTCCCCAGGACCCCGGGATCATGACCTGAGCCAAAGCAGATGCTCAACCACTGAGGCACCCAGGTGCCTTGCTGATTAAATTCCTTTGCTAGTTATGGGTCTAGTCACATTTTCTATTTCTTCCTCTTTCAGTTTTGCTCACTTGCACATTTCTAGGGATCTCTCCAATTCTTCCTGGTCTCCCAGGTTGTTAGCGTATAATCTTTTATAGTATTCCCTTATAATTGTCTTATTTTCTGGTGTTGATTGTGATCTCTCTTCTCTCTTTTGTGATTTTATTTATTTTGTTCTTTTCTGTTTTCTTGTTGATAAGGCTGGCTAGGGCTTGATCCCTTTTCTTAGTTATTTTGAAGAACCAGTTCTTAGTTTCATTATTCCATTCTACTGTTTTGTTGTTTCTGTATTGATTATTTCTGCTCTCATCTTTATTTTTTCCTTCTTAAGGAGGCTTTAGGATTTCTTCCCTATTCCTTTTCCAGCTCCTTTAGGTGTAGTGTTGGGTTGTGTATTGGAGACTTCTTGTTTCTTGAGGTAGGCCTGTATTGCTATCTACTTCCCTCTAAGGACTGTCTTTGCTACATCCAAGAAGTTTGAAGAAACATGTTTTCATTTTCATTTGTTTTAAATTTCCTCTTTAATTTCCTGGTTACTCCATTCCTTCTCTGGTAGGATGATCATAATCTCCACAAATATTTGGTCTGTCCAAATTTTTTCTTACTGTCGACTTCAAGTTTCATAGCGTCGTCGTCCGAAAATATACATGGTGTGATACCATCCTTCTTGTACCTGTTGTACCTGTTGAGGGCTGATTTGTGGTCCATGATATAATCTATTCTGGAGAATGTCCCATGTGCACTTGAAAGGAATGTGTATTCTGCTTTAGGAAGAAATGTTCAGACTATATCTGTTGAGTCACTTTGGTCCAGTGTGTCAAGCCTATTGTTCCCCTGTTGATTTTCTGCATAGACGATCGGTCCATTGCCATAAGTGGGTGTTAAAATCCCCAGTCATTGTATTATTATCAGTGTGTTCCTGTACGTTTGTTGTTAATTGGTTTCTATATTTCGGTACTCCCATGTTGGCAGCATAAATATGCAGTTGTTTGATCTTTTTTTTAAAATAAATTTATTTTTTATTGGTGTTCAATTGACCAACATACAGAATAACACACAGTGCTCATCCCGTCAAGTGTCCCCCTCAGTGCCCGTCACCCATTCACCCCCACCCCCCTGCCCTCCTCCCCTTCCAGCACTGCTAGTTCTTTTCCCAGAGTTAGGAGTCTTTATGATCTCTCTCCCTTTCTGATATTTCCCAAACGTTTCTTCTCCATTCCCTTATATTCCCTTTCACTATTATTTATATTCCCCAAAGGAATGAGAACATACACTGTTTGTCCTTCTCCGATTGACTTACTTCACTCAGCATAATAGCCTCCAGTTCCATCCACGTTGAAACAAATGTTGGGTATTTGTCGTTTCTAATGGTTGAATATTATTCCATTGTATACATAAACCACATCTTCTTTATCCATTCATCTTTCGATGGACACCAAGGCTCCTGACACTGTTTGGCTATTGTGGACATTCTGCTATAAACATCGGGGTGCAGGTGTCCCGGCGTTTCATTGCATCTGAATCTTTGGGGTAAATCCCCAATAGTGCAATTGCTGAGTCATCGGGCAGGTCTATTTTTAACACTTTGTGGAACCTCCACACAGTTTTCCAGAGTGACTGCACCAGTTCACATTCCCAACAGCAGTGTAAGAGGGTTCCCTTTTCTCCGCATCCTCTCCAACATTTGTGGTTTCCTGCCTTGTTAATTTTCCCCATTCTCACTGGTGTGAGGTGGTATCTCATTGTGGTTTTGATTTGTATATCCCTAAGGGCAAGTGATGCAGAGCATGTTTTCATGTGCATGTTGCCATGTCAGTGTCTTCCTCTGTGAGATTTCTCTTCATGTCTTTTGCCCATTTCATGATTGGATTGTTTGTCTCTTTGGTGTTGATTTTAAGAAGTTCTTTATAGATCTTGGAAACTAGCCCTTTATCTGAAACGTCTTTTGCATATATCTTCTCCCATGCTGTAGGTTGTCTTTTAGTTTTGTTGACTGTATCCTTTGCTGTGCAAAAGCTTCTTATCTTGATGAAGTCACAATAGTTCATTTTTGCTTTTGTTTCTTTTGCCTTCATGGATGTACGTTTCAAGAAGTTGCTGTGTCCAAGTTTAAAACGGGTGTTGCTTGTGTTCTCCTCTAGGATTTTGATGGACTCTTGTCTCACATTTAGATCTTTCATCCATTTTGAGTTTATCTTTGTTTATGGTGAAAGAGAGTGGTCTAGTTTCATTCTTCTGAAGGTGGATGTCCAATTTTCCCAGCACCATCTATTGAAGAGACTGTCTTTCTTCCAATGGATAGTCTTTCCTCCTTTATCGAATATTAGTTGACCATAAATTTCAAGGTCCACTTCTGGGTTCTCTATTCTGTTCCATTGATCTATGTGTCTGTTTTTGTGCCAGTACCACACTGTCTTGATGACCACAGCATTGTAGTACAACCTGAAATCTGGCATTATGATGCCCCCAGATATGGTTTTCTTTTTTAAAATTCCCCTGGCTTTCGGGGTCTTTTCTGATTCCACACAAATCTTAAAATAATTTGTTCTAACTCTCTGAAGAAAGTCCATGGTATTTTGATAGGGATTGCATTAAACGTGTACGTTGCCTGGGTAACATTGACATTTTCACAATATTAATTCTGCCAATCGATGAGCATGGAATATTTTTCCATCTCTTTGTGTCTTCCTCAATTTCTTTCAGAAGTGTTCTATTGTTTTTAGGGTATAGATCATTTACCTCCTTGGTTAGGTTTATTCCTAGGTATCTTTTGATTTGGGTGCAACTGTAAATGAAATTGACTCCTTAATTTCTCTTTCCTCAGTCTCATTGTCAGTGTATAGAAATGCCATTGATTTCTGGATATTGAGTTTTTATATTGCAATGCTACCAAATTGCTGTATGAGTTCTAGCAATCTTGGGGTGGAGGCTTTTGGGTGTTCTAGGTAGAGTATCATGTCATCTGAGAAGAGGGAGATTTTGACTTCTTCTTTGCCAATTTGAATGCCTTTAATGTCTTTTTGCTGTCTGACTGCTAAGGCTAGGACTTCCAGACTATGTTGAATAGCAATGGTGAGAGTGGACATCCCTGTCTTGTTCCTGATATTAGGGGAAAGGCTCCCAGTGCTGCCCCACTGAGAATGATATTTGCTGTGGGCTTTTCGTAGATGGCTTTTAAGATGTTGAGGAATGTTCCCTCTATCCCTACGCTCTGAAGAGTTTTGATCAGGAATGGATGCCCTATTTTGTCAAATGCTTTCTCTGCATCTAATGAGAGGATCATATGGTTCTTGGTTTTTCTCTTGCTGATATGATGAATCACATTGATTGTTTTACGACGTGTTGAACCAGCCTTGTGTCCAGGGGATAAATCCTACTTGGTCATGGTGACTAATATTCTTAATGTATTGTTGGATCCTATTGGCTAGTATCTTGTTGAGAATTTTTGCCATCCATGTTCATCAGGGATATTGGTCTGTATTCTCTTTTTGGTGGGGTCTTTGTCTGGTTTTGGAATTAAGGTGATGCTGGCTTCATAGAACGAATTTGGAAGTACTCCATCTCTTTCTATTCTTTCCAAACAGCTTTAGTAGGATAGGTATGGTTTCTTCTTTAAACGTTTGATAGATTCCCCTGGGAAGCCATCTGGCCCTGGACTTTTGTGACTTGGGAGGTTTTTGATGACTGCTTCAATTTCCTGACTGGTTATTGGCCTGTTTAGGTTTTCTATGTCTTCCTGTTCCAGTTTTGGTAGTTTGTGGCTTTCCAGGAAATGCGTCCATTTCTTCTAGATTGCCTAATTTATTTCCGTATAGCTGTTCATAATATGTTTTTAAAATCGTTTGTATTTCCTTGGTGTTGGTAGTGATCTCTCCTTTCTCATTCATGATTTTATTAATTTGAGGCTTGTCTCTCTTCTTTTTAATAAGACTGGCTAATGGTTTATGTATCATTAATTCTTTCAAAGAACCAACTCCTGGTTTTGTTGATCTGTTCCACATTTCTTGTGGTCTCAGTTTCCTTGAGGTCTGCTCTAATTTTAATTAAATCTCTTATTCTGTTGGGTGTAGGATCTAGCTGCTGTTTTTTTCTCTAGCTCCTTTATGAGTAAGGTTAGCTTTTGTATTTGAGTTCTTTCCAGTTTTTGAATGGATGCTTCTATTGTGATGTATTTCCCCCTTAGGACTGCTTTTGCTGCATGCCAAAGATTTTGAACATTTGTATCTTCATTCTCAATTAGTTTCCATGAATCCTTTTAATTCTTCCTCAATTTCCTGGTTGAACCTTTCATCTTTTAGCAGGATGGTCCTTAACCTCCACGTGTTTGAGGTCCTTCCAAACTTCTTGTTGTGATTTAGTTCTAATTTTAAGGCATTATGGTCTGAGAATATGCAGGGGATGATCTGAATCTTTTGGTATCGGTTCAGACGTGATTTGTGACCCAGTATGTGGTCTATTCTGGAGAACGTTCCATGTGCACTTGAGAAGAATGTTTATTCAGTTCAGTTTGGATGTAAAGTTCTGTAGATATCTGTGAAATCTATCTGCTCCAGTGTATCATTTAAAGCTCTCGTTTCTTTGGAGATGTTGTGCTTAGAAGACCTATCGAGGGTAGAAAGACCTAGATTGAAGTCACCAAGTATAAGATAATTATTATCTAAGTATTTCTTCACTTTCGTTATTTAATTGGTTTAAATATTTGGCAGCTCCGATATTCGGGGAATATATATTGAGGATTGTTAAGTCCACTTGTTGGATAGATCCTTTAAGTATGATTTAGTGTACGTCTTCATCTCTCACTACAGTCTTCGGGGTAAATTTTAGTTTACCTGATATAAGGAAGGCTAACCCTCCTTTCTATTGAGAACCATTTGAATGGTAAATGGTTCTCCAACTCATTATTTCCAACCCATTATTTTCAGATTGTACGTGTCCTTCTGTCTAATATGAGTCTCTTGTATACAGCAAATAGGTGGGTCCTGGTTTTTTATCCAGTCTGAAACCCTGCGCCTTTGAAGGGGTCATTAAGCCCATTCACGTTCAGAGTTACTATCAACAGATATGAGTTTAGTGTCATCATGACATCTATTCAGTCCTTGTTTTTGTGGATTGTTCCACTGAACTTCTTCTTAAAGGGGAATTTTAAGAGTCCCCCTTAAAATTTCTTGCAGAGCTGGTTTGGAGGTCACATATTCTTTCAGTTCCTGCCTGTCTTGAAAGCTCTTTATCTCTCCTTCCATTTTGAATGAGAGCCTGGCTGGATAAAGTATTCTTGGTTGCATGTTCTTCTCATGGAGGACCCTGAATATATCCTGCCAGCCCTTTCTGGGCTGCCAGGTCGCTGTGGAGAGGTCTGCTCCTCCCCATAAAGGTGAGGATTTTCTTGTCTCTTGCTGCTTTAAGGATCTTCTCTTTATCTTTGGAATTTGCAGGCTTCACTATTAAATGTCGAGGTGTTGGACGGTTTTTATTGATTTTAGGGGGGTATCTCTCTATTACCTGGATCTGAATGCCTGTTTCCCTTCCCAGATAAGGAAAGTTTTCAGCTATGATTTGTTCAAATACATATTCTGGCCCTCTGTCCCTTTCGGCGCCCTCGGGACCCCCAATTACACATAGGTTTTTCTTCCTCAGGCTGTCATTTATTTCCCTTAATCTGTCTTCCTGGTCTTTTAATTGTCTGTCTCTTTTTTCCTCAGTTTCCCCTTTGCCATCAACTTGTCTTCTATGTCACTCACTCATTCTTCCACCTCGTTAACCCTCGTCATTAGGACTTCTAGTTTGGATTGCATCTCATTCAATTGATTTTTACTTTCTGCCTGATTGTATCTAAATTCTGCAGTCATGAAGTCTCTTGAGTCCTTTATGCTTTTTTCTAGAGCCACCAGTAGCTGTATAATAGTGCTTCTGAATTGGTTTTCTGACATTGAATTGTAATCCAGATTTGTAACTCTGTGGGAGAGAGGACTGTTTCTTTCTTTTGAGGTGAGGTTTTCCTTCTAGTCATTTTGCTCAGTGCAGAGTGGCCAAAAACAAGTTGTATTGGGAAAAGGAAAAAAAGGAGAGAAAGAAGGAAAGAGAAGAGAAAAAGAAAAAAGGAAAAAGGAAGAAAAAAAGCAAAAAAGAGAATAAAAGGAGAAAGAAAAAGAAAGAAAGGGGGGGAAAGGGTGGGGGAAGCAATCAGAAATTAAAAAAAACATGGGGGAGTATCTTCTGAATCTGTATACTTTAAGTCCCTTGACTTCCCCTGGAACTTGTCCATCTAGCTGGTCTTCTGGGGGGAGGGGCCTGTTGTGCTGATTTTCAGGTGTTAGCCCTTGGGGGAGCTCCTCTCCCCTTGCCTGGTGAAGCACTCAGTGGGGGTTGAATACCCCGTGACACCCAAGGAGGAACAACCCCAGTGGCAGCGGCCAGGTCTGAACACCTGTATTCAGCCCCCGCAGTAACTCTGGAGCAGTCCATCTGCAGGGCCTGGAGGCTCTGGTGCAGGGGTGCTGATCTGCTCAGCTCTGGGCAGGAGCATCCTTGCTGTCCTGGGCCCTCCGGGCTGCTGCCTGTCCTGGGGGAGGCCGAATCCTGGGCTGTGTCCCGGCCCCCTGTGCTCCGGGACCTGCGCTGTTGGATTCTTGCTCCCGGCCGGGCTGGCACCTGTCCACGGAGTCGCCATAGCCCCTCTGAGCTGCTCCTGGAGCCCCGCAGCCCTCTCCACACGGAGCCTTTTCCTCTGCCCTAGGCGCCGCCACCTAGCTGCTCCCAGGGACCCGCAGCCCCCTCCGCACAGAGCCACTACCCGAGCCCCTCAGAGCTGCTCCTGGTTCAATGCATATGCCCTGCAGCCTGTAGGGAGCTTGGTGCACTCTCCTGGGAGTGCAGGTGTCTGTTTGTGTCCCATGGAGCCCAAGGGTATCCCCGCCCTCCTGGGGTCTTGTTCTGAATCCCTGCAGGCGCCATTCCCCCCTGGAAGAATGGTGCAGCTCCTGCTTCTCTGGGACAGAGCTCTCCTGCCCGGGGGGCACTCGCCGTGGCCTTAGCCTGGCTACTCGTGGGGCCCCTCCCCCTTGGATGCCTTTTGTTTCATTATTTCCTTTTCCCCGTCTTCCTACCTTGATAGAAGCGTAAACTTTTCTCACTGTAGCATTCTATCTGGTCTCTGTTTAAATCTCAGGCCGAATTCCTAGATTTTCAGGATGATTTGAAGTTTATCTAGGTAATTTGGTCAGGACAGGAGACTTGGGGACCCTACTCTTCCGCCATCTTGCCCCTCCTCCTGTATGTTGCTTTTTAGCTATGGTGTTTCCTTCACTTTGCAGAAGCTTTTCAATTTGATGAAATCCCAATAGTATTTTTGCTTCTGTTTCCCTCACCTCAGAGGCATATCCTGAAAGAAGATCCAATGGCCAATGTCAAAGACTTTGCTGCCTATCTTTTCTTCTTTGTATGGTTTCAGGTCTCACATTTAGGTCTTTCATCCATTTTGAATTTATTTTTTATATATATGGTGTAAGAAAGTGGTCCAGTTTCATTCTTCTGCATGTGGCTGCCTGGTTTTCCCAACACCATTTGTTCTTATCCTGGGGTCAGGTTTAGGGTTTCTTGAAGAGACTGTCCTTGTGCCATTGGATATTCCTTCCTGCCTTGTTGTCCATTAATGGATCATAGAGTTACAGGTTTGTATCTTGTTTTGGCTTTCCATTCTGTTCTATTGATCTAAGCATCTCCTGTTGGGAGATCCCTGATTGCTGATTCAATTTCTCTGCTGGTTAACGGTCTGTTCAAGTTTCTTATTTCTTCATTTTTCATTTTTGCTATGTTATATATTTCTAGGAATTGATCTATTTCTTCCAGGTTCTAGGTTGCTGGCATATACTTTTTCATCATATTCTCTTATTATTGTTTGTATTTCTGTAGTGTTGGTTGTTATTTCTCTTTTCTCATTCGTGATTTTATTTGGGTCTTCTCATCTTTTTATGTTTTTCCTTTTTTAAAGATTTTATTTATGTATTCATGAGAGACACAGAGAGGCAGAGGTATAGGCAGAGGGAAAATGAGGCTCCATGTGGGGAGCCTGATGTGGGACTTGATCCACCAGGATCCTGGGATCCTGACCTGAGCCAAAGCACATGCTCAACCACTGAGGCACACAGTTGCCTTGCTGATTCAATTCCTTTGCTAGTTATGGGTCTGTTCACATTTTCTATTTCTTCCTATTTCAGTTTTGCTCGTTTGCACATTTCTAGGGATTTGTCCATTTCTTCCAGGTCTCCCAGTTTGTTAGCATATAATCTTTCATAGTATTCCCTTATAATTGTCTAATTTTTCTGGTGTTGATTGTGATCACTCTTCTCTCTTTTGTGATTTTATTTATTTAGGTCTTTTCTCTTTTCTCGTTCCTAAGGCTGGATAGGGTTTGATCCATTTTATTAATTATTTTGAAGAAATAGCTCTTAGTTTCGTTATTCCATTCTAATGTTTTTTTATTTCTGTATTGTTTATTTCTGATCTCATCTTTATTTTTTCCCTTCTTCTGTAGGCTTTAGGCTTTGTTTGCTATTCCTTTTCCAGCTCCTTTAGGTGTAGGGATAGGCTGTGTATTGGAGACTTCTTGTTTCTTGAGGTAGGCCTATATTGCTATGTACTTTTCTCTTTGGACTGCCTTTTCTACATCCCAGAGGTTTGGAGAAACATGTTTTCATTTTCATTTGTTTTAAATTTCCTCTTTAATTTCCTGGTTGCTCCATTCATTCTCTAGTAGGATGTTCATAATCTCCACGTATTTTTGGTCTGTCCAAATTTTTTCTTACTGTTGACTTCGAGTTTCATAGCATCATGGTCCGAAAAGGTACAGGGTGTGATATCAACATTCTTGTACCTGTTGAGGGGTGATTTGTGGCCCATGATATGATCTGTTCTGGAGAATGTCCCATGTGCACTTGAAAGGAATGTGTATTCTGCTTTAGGAAGAAATGTTCAGACTATATCTGTTGAGTCCCTGTGGTCCAGTGTGTCTAGGCTATTGTTCCCCTGTTGATTTTCTGCATAGACGATCAGTCCATTGCCATTACTGGGTAGGTGTTAAAATCCCCTGTCATTGTATCATTATCAGTGAGTTCCTGTACGTTTATTGGTAATTGGGTTCCATATTTAGGTACTGCCATGTTGGCAGCATAAATATTTAGTTGTTTGATCCTGATAGAGAGTCTTTTTAATTATGAAATAATGCCCTCCTTCATCTCTTCTTACAGTATTTGTTCTTTCTTTTTGAGATTTAAATATTTTATTTATTTATTCATGAGAGATACACAGAGGAGCAGAGGCAGAAACATAGGCAGAGGGAGAGACAGGCTCCCCAAAGGGATGCCAATGTGGGACTCGATCCTGGGATCCCAGGATCAACCCCTGAGCCGAAGGCAGATGCTCAACCACTGAGCCACCAGGTGTCCCCCAGGGTTTGGTTTCAAATCTAGTTTGTCTAATATAAGTATTGGTCCTCCAGCTTTCTTTTCATAACCATTAGCGTGATAGATGATTTTCCATTCCCTGACTTTCAAACTGCTGGTGTCTATAGGTCTAAGGTGAGCCTCTAGTAGGCAGCATACTGATGGATCTTGTTTTTTTAATAACAATTTTATTTTTGAGAGCATGAGAGAGAGAGAGAGAGAGAGAGAGAGGCAGAAAATTAGGCAGAGAGAGAAGCATGCTCCCCACCAGGAGCACAATATGGGACTCGATCCCAGACTCCAGGATCACACCCTGAGTCAAAGGCAGAGGCTCAACCCCTGAGCCACCCAGGCATCCCGGATCCTGTTTTTTAAGCCACTCTGACACCCTATATCTTTTGATTGGAGCATTTAGTATCAGCATTGAGAGTGCTTATTCAAAGATATGAACTTGTGCCTTGTTGTTAGTGGTAGAGTTGGTGTTTCTGGTGACGTTCTCTGGTCCTTTCTAGTCTTTGTTGCTTTTGGTATCTTTTTTTCCCCCACTAGAAGAGTCCCTCTTAAAATTCCTTACTGGACTGGTTTAGCGGTCATGAACTCCTTTATACTTTGCCTGTCAGGGAAAATCTTTCTCTCTCCTTCTCTCCTGAATGACACACTTCCTGAAGAAAGAATTCATACAAATTGGACTCCAATAAAAAGAAAGTTAAAAACATAAAATAAATTTTTGCTCGTATGACTGAGGAAAATGGCATTTAGGAGGAAAAGCAGAAGCTGAAAGGGAGGAGGACAGATTTCACCATCCTTAGCATTCACAGGGACCTGGTGTCCTTTCCTAAGGGGGCCCCCCTCCGTAGGATGTTTCCTGCCCCTCTGTGCTCCTTTTTGGAACCCAGCAGGCACATCTCCGTGCCTCCAGCACCTCTGCAGTCGTGGTTTATAGCGTCTTCCATGTATCCTATTGGGGACCACGGCGTCATGTATGTAACCATCCAGCTGCTGTTTGACAGCATTGGGGTGATTCTGACTTTTGTTCGTTGTGGGGTGTGTGTTTGTCTATCACATGAATCTATCACGTGTAGCTATCGGATCCTCTGGCTGGGTAACCCAAACACCGAAATGGTTGGTACAACATCATTTCTGGTGCTGGCGCTGGGTGGCTAGCTGGGCTCTCCTGGCTGACCCGGGGCTCGCTCCTGCAGTGAATTTCAGCTGGAGGTTCAGCTGAGGTGGAAGGACTGGCTCGGCCAAATTACCATGTCCGACAGTGGGTCTCGCCGAGCACCGGCTGCTTCTCTTCTCGCCGATGCCTCTCCAGCAGGGAGTCAGACCTCAGGGCAACCCTGGGGGGAGCTCCTGAGGAGTCGGGTACCCAGTGGCGGGGAGCCCTGGGGCTGCCTGTGTGTGGAGGTCGGGGTGGGGACGGGGCTGGGGTTCTTTGGTCCCCTGTGCTGCCTGGCTTTCAGGCCGAGCCCCATGCTCACCCAGCCCTTACTCACTAGGGCAAGGAGGGTGCCATCCACACGCTCGTGTGAGAGATCCAGCACCACAAGGTGTGCACGCTGAGTCCACCTGGTGAGCATTGCCCAGGTGGATGAGCTGCAAGTTGGGACACAGGAAATTTAATAAAAATCCCCTACCCCTGGACAAGCAGCGCAGGACTGATTCCATTTTGTGCTACACCCGCCACCTCCCCTCTGACCCCCACATGACCTGCTTATGGCTTAAGGTGCTGCCCCACCCGAGTCAAACAGCTGGGCACACCCTAATCGGAAATTGGCTCATAACAATGTAACCCTGCTTTGTGCCCCCCAGAACTGTGAGCCAATTCTGACCAAAGTAATAGGCCAGCTCAAGTGGATACTATAGGGTAAGGTGTAATTCAATCAGCCACTTGCGTGTGGACCAACATGACTGTGCAAATTTCTGCATATCCCATGGTCCACTGCCCCTATAAAGCTGCTATGCCTCTTAGTCTCGGGGTCCAAGTCCCTGCTCCGCTGTGTCGGGTGCACTTGGACCCAAGCTACAGCTTGTAGAGAAACCCTCAGGAGTTTGCATTGGTGTCAGCTCATCGGTGGTTACTCAGATTCGCAGTCTTGGGCACAACACAAGGGCCTGCTGTCCTGACGTCCCTTCCACGGCCACTCTGAGCGCCCCACAGGCCTTCAGTGCCCCAGGCACACTGGCACGGGGATGCAGGGAGGGGAGTACATGCCCCGGAACCGGGCCAGCCTCGGCCCCCTGGACAGAGGGAGCACAGACATCCCAGGTCGCTTTTCACAGACCCTGGTGACCTGAGGCTCCCTGGCTGTCACTCTGTCCCAGGCCCTCCTGGCCCATGGGGCACAGGCTGAGTCCCAGTATAGTGTGTGGGGTCCTGACCCTGGCATCTGGCCGCCCCTGGAAGGCACGTGGGGACGTCAGCTGTGCCTTGCAGTGCCCATGCAGGGGCTGTTGGGGCCTGGGTGGTGCCCCCTCCTCCTCTCTGTGGGTCTCTCCACGCCCCGTACACAGAGTTCTGGGAGACACAGAAACGGGCTGGCTGTGCATTTTCACACCACAATACTTTATTGACATTCTACAGCAAACGGGCTCAGAGCGAGGGTGCATGCCTTCCCTGGGAAGGGAGACCATTCTGTTCTTTAGGGGAGGGCAAGAATCACATGGGTGCGGGGCAAGTGCTGGAGTCCCCCACCGGGGAGCATGTGTGGACTCCGGGTGGGGGCGTGTGTCCTGAGGTTTCAGCATGAGAGACGGTTGTGAGGACAGCAGAGCTGACCTTGACCTGCAGCTCATGGGTTCCTGCGCTGGGTCCCCACAAGGCAGGTGGACCCTGGTTGTGGGGCTCCTGTGGCCCCAGCACCTGGAGGAGCCTGCCTCCTGGTGTGGGTGCGGGTAGGGTCCACCGGCCTACCTCTGCTCTCCCCAACCTTGGGTGTCCCGGGATCCCCAGGGCTGCCCTAGGTCAGCGATCTGGATCTGTGGGGCACCCCCAGGGCCCAGGAGGCCACATCCAGCTGTGAGAAGGCTCGCTCAGTGTAGGGCCAGAATCCAGGGCTGGACAGGGCCATGGGGGGCTGGATCCCATTAGTCTTTTTGTTGGGCCTGGGGCAGGGTCTCAAATCACCCCCACCTTCACAGAGCCTGGGGCCAGGCCAGCCCAGATCCCCCTGGGTTATGGGCTGGTGTCCTGTGAAGGGTGTGCCGCCCTCCAGGAGGGACAGTGCATCCTCTGCACCACTCACCTGCACACACCCTGTCGGGGGCTCCTTGTCTTCGCTCCTCCCTGCAACCCCTAGGTACTCTATGGGACCCCCGGGCTTCTGATGGGAGCAGGGTATCAAGAGATCCCCGGGGAGGCTGAGCATGTCCCACAGGGGGCACCTGCACCGGGTCCTTGATGGGGGCTCATGGTGTGGGGGTGGATGGTATGGGGGCATGGTGTTGGGGTATAGTGTGGGTGGGGATTGTGTGGGGCTGTGTGGGTTTGAGGGGGATGGTGTAGGTGGGATGCCATGGGGAATGATGATGTAGGGGGATGGAGTGGGAGTGGGGAATGAGGGGGATGTCATGGGGGGCCTGCGGACACAGGGCATCCCCTTCCTCTAAGATGCACAAGGAGACGTCTACACTTAAAGGCAACTCCAGTCTGGGGTTTGCTGAGACACCTGTCCCTGGGGCGGGGTGTGGTCAGTGCAGGACCCTGGCTGGACCGGGGGCATTATCTGGGGTTCATCATACTATGTGTGTTTTCAAATTGCAAAATGTCTCAAATTAAATGCATAGAATTTAGAAATATATAAATCACCGAGAGTGGGTGTCACTCTGACCCGTCCGACCCTCATGGAATCAATGTGTGTCCTGGTCCAGCCGTGGCCATGCCGCCTGGCCCCCAGGTCTGGTTCCTGCCCCCACGTCCCCCACCTCATCCCCTGCTACTCAGAGGACCGTCCCTCTCCCCTTTGGGGTTCAGCTCCCATGGCAAGCACTGGAGACCCCATCCTAGTGGCCTCCTCATGTCCGAGGCCCCGGGGGTGGGGGCACAGAGGTCATCCCCAACACCCTACCATGGAGCAGTGTGTTGTTGGCTGCTGTTCTGCCCCCCGACTCAGAATCCCCGTTTTCCCTACCCAGAATCCCCCAGTCCTCCACTGGGTCCTGATCCCCCCTGGCCCCTCAACCTCACCCTACCCCATAGTAGTCCCAAAATATGATGTGACTGCTGCATGTCCTGTTGACGTCCAGGTCCACCTGCGTGATGTCCCTGGAGGAGACCAGGTCCTCCTCTTTCATTTCCTGCGGGAAAACCTGGGAGGAGGAGCTGGCATCAGGGACACAGACCCCGACCTGTCACCAGGTGCTCTCCTGGGCAGGGAGCCCTGGGGCCACCATGGGAGTGTGTCCTGCCGAAACCTCCTTCCATTGCCTGGGAGGCCGGGGACGGCGGGAGTGCCCACCGTGCCCATGGAACTGTGTGAGGGCCTGTGCCCAGCTGTGGTGGGTGGGGAGGTGACTGAGGGTCAGCCTGGGTGGGAGGGGACAGGAGGTCAGTCCAGGTGGGGAGGGGTCATTCGGGTGTTGTGTCCAAGATTGCGAATCCGAGAAACCACTAAGGAGCCGACACTTATGCAAACACACGTGGGTTGTTTTACAAACTCAAGCAAGGGTCCAGGTATACCCCACACAGTGGAGCAGGGACTTGGACCCCGAGGAGGGTTTTAGCTTAGTTTTAAGGGCTGGTCTCAGGGACCTCCAGAAGGGCTGGAGCAATTCCTCAAGTTCTGTTTACATTTTGATATGGGTCCTTCAAGGGCATTGAGCTCTCTTCTCATTCTAATTGGGGCTTCCAGCCCTTGGCTTAGGCTCGGTTTTTATTCTATTGTGGGGCTTTCTAAGACATTAAGCTGTCAACTTTTGTTTTATTCCAGTAACTGAAGTAATGCAAATTTCAGCTCTTCTTCACAGGGGCCTGGCATTGCTGGACGTGTGCTAATACTGAACTTAAAGTAGAATGGCCATAATGTTCTCGGCCTCCACGCATCCCGTCCTGTCCTATCTAGCTCATGCCCCCCTCCCTGGAGCTCCTAAGAGAGACATTGCAAATGACCTCAGCCTGGCAGCCTGTGTTCGGCGACAGGCCCAGGGATTTGGGATCAGGAAGATCTGGGGTGTCGGCGTCCCGGCAGTGCAGCAGGATTAGATGCTGCAGAATCTTATTCCCTAAGGATATCTTGACAACTGACTTTGTACATAGAAAAGTTCTCCTTTGTCTTTAAAACTTGAGGAGCGATTTAAAGCATTTTTTCTCTGCCCATCTGATTTCTCAGATTCTAATCTGAGACGTATTTCCTGTTAATAAGGATAATTTACTATCCATAGTACTATGTTTAAAATATTCTGACACAAGTAATTCAGAGGGATGAGGCTTTCTCATCTATTTCTTCACAGCTCAGTCATTCATCAGGAAATGAATCTTTATGGATTTGGAAATAATTGAGAGACATTAGTACCAATGGTCCTATTATTAAGTGACGGATTCTTCCCTGAGATTCTTCCCCTGTTTCAACTGACACTGAAACACTGTGAACTCTTTGGAAGACAAATGTCAAGGAAATAAATGTTATACATTGCTAATTTTAAATGCACTTGCAATATGGTGTCTATTATACTAGAAGTATTTTTATCTGATTTTTGCTATTTATTATCCTTTCCTGCTTTTCAGGTTGAAGAGGCATTATACGTGTTCATAAGTGTTTTTCTTTCCTTCTGATATAAAATTCTTACTATGTTCCCATCGAAGGAAATCTTTAAGAATAAGGCAAAAGTTAATTCAATGATTCTTAAAATGTCTTCACACTGGAGCCTGATTCATTTAAGTCAATTTTCATATTAAATCTTATTTCTTAGAAAGAAAGCAAAGCTTCATATGGAAATTGAGAAGATAGTACAGAGAATTCTCATGCACTTGCACTCAATTTCTCCAATTATTGATATCTTATATCAGTACGGTACAAATATTAGCTAATGAATCAATATTAAAATATTCGCAATAACCAAAGACCATACTTTATTCAGATTTCCTTAGTTTTTGCTAAGTCACCATCCCTTATATCACACTCCATTTGTCCTCATGTTTTCTTAGGCTCCTCTGGATTGTGACAGTCTTTCAGCCTTTCCTTGCTGTTGGTGAACTGGAAAACTTTGAGAAGTAGAGTATTTTGTAAAATTTCCCTCAGTTGGGACATGTCTGTTGTTTATCTCATGATTGAACTGTTTTTGTGGATTCTATACAGAGATATACTGCCATTTTTGTTATATCATATAAAGGATAGATATTATCAACATGATTTATCATTCTTGGTATAGATCTGATCATCTTGCTGAGGTAGTGTTAGGTTTCTCCGTAGTAAAGTCATTCTTTATTTTTATTAATATTATTATTATTATTATTATATTATCATTATTAAGTTTTTCATAATATATTTTGTAGAAGGAAGTTACTATGTGTATTCCACACATAAGAGTGGGAAGCTATGCTCATGAACTTGAGTGTGGAATGTCTGCACATAACCTTTCTTGTTTTTAAGGCTTCCACTTGGGACTGCATCTCAGTTATAGCATTTTTAACGTTGGCCTGACTAGATTTTACTTCTTTTATTTCTACAGTAAGGGATTCTCTAGTTTTCTGTTGTGCTCTTTTTCCAGCCCAGATGCTATCTTTATAATCATTGTTTTATTTTTTTTTATTTTTTTAATTTTTATTTATTTATGATAGTCACGCACAGAGAGAGAGAGAGGCAGAGACACAGGCAGAGGGAGAAGCAGGCTCCATGCACCGGGAGCCCGACGTGGGATTCGATCCCGGGTCTCCAGGATCGCGCCCTGGGCCAAAGGCAGGCGCCAAACCGCTGCACCACCCAGGGATCCCCTATAATCATTGTTTTAAACTGTAGTTAGACATCATATATTTGTATTGATGGACTTCCTGGCTGTGAGTACTACCTCATGTTTTTTTATGGAGGTGAATTTCTCCATCTCATTATTTTTTCCAGAAATAGAAAGTAGGAAGAAGGAAGAAAAAGAAAAACCAAGAAAAACAATAACAACTGCCCTCCCCCCCAAAAAATCACCAGATTATTTTGGCTTGGTTGTTAAAAGATTCTAAATCCCAAAATAAGAAACAAAATTAAAGTACCATGAAACTAAAAATAAGAAATATATAAGGTACATACATAAAAATTAAAATAAGGCAATTTATAAAATAGAATCAAAGAAACTAAATGAAAATAAAGCACAAAGTACAAAGGAAGCTAGACCCTACTTTCCAGGCAGAGCTGAATCTCTGCAGCCTCTGTGGTCTGACACCTTGGTGGCAGGGAGTGGTCTGTGCGGGGTCTGAGGATTGGCCATGGCAGTGATGTCAGGTGCACATCTGACTGCTGTGTCAGAGGCGGGTTGGGTGTCAGCCCTTCTGGCCTCCAGCGGGCAGTGCTGTGCTGCTCCCTGAGACTTGGCGCTGATGGGCGGGATGCGGGTGGGGACGCTGTGTCCTCTGGCTCTGGGGCTGAGCATTCCACCCCCCAGTCTGCAGGCCCTCCACAGAAGGGCACCCAAGCCCCCGGGTCTCCGCCGCTTCTCTCGGAACCCTGCTTTCACTCTGCCCGCATCCGAGCTCCTTTTGGTTTTGTTTTTTTTATCTCAGACTGTTGTGCCCAAGATTGCGAATCTGAGAAACCACCAAGAAGCCGATTCCGATGCAAACACATGTGAGATTATTTACAAGCTCGATCTTGTGTCGAAGTATACCCAACACAGCGGAGCAGAGACTTGGTCCCCGAGGAGGGTTTTAGCTTAGTTTTAAGGGCTGGACTCGGGGACCTCCAGAAGGGCTGGAGCAATTCCTCAAGTTCTGTTTACATTTTGATATGGGGCCTTCAAGGGCATTGAGCTCTGTTCTCATTCTAATAGGGGCTTCCTGCCCTTGGCTTGGGCTCAGTTTTGATTCAATTGTGGGGCTTTCTAGGACATTAAGCTGTAAACAGCAAAGGTTCCACACCTGTAAGGGGGACGTCACACTGTCCCTATATGCTGAAGACGCGGTACTAGAAACAGGAAACCCGAGAGCCTCCACCAAAACCTGTTAGAACTAAGGAGTGAGTTCAGTAAAGTCACGGGACACAAACTGACCCTACAGAGCAGAGTAGCCTTGCTGTGTCCCGACAATGAGCACTCAGGAAGGAAAGGAAGGACATGAAGGCCTTCTCAGGAGCATCAAGGAGAATAAATAATGAGACTGAACCAAAGGAGCACAAGACTTGTGCTCTGAGCCAAACCAGGCTCTGGGAGGCTGTCCTGGTCTTGTGGGGTGGGACCCTCATCTTGTGAAAATGTCCGCAGTTCCTGAAGCTACCCTCAGTTTCAATGTCATTCCTATCAAAATCATGGTGGCAGATCTTAGAAATAGGAAAAAACCACCCATAACCTCCATCCCCCCCCCAACAAATGCCCCGAACAGCAAATCAGTATTGGAGAAGCATGACATAGTCGGACCCAGCACTTTCTATTTCAAATGATATCACAGAGACACAGGATAAAGCAGCGTGGTTCTCGGGCCCCCGCCTGCTCCATCAGTTAAGCATCTGACTCCTGACCTCACCTCTGGTCCTGATCTCAGGGGTCTTGAGTTCTAGCCCTGGGCTGGGACATGGACGAGGCGTGGAGCCTACTTAGACAAACCAGACCCACGGAGGGTGGTCCCGGCATAAGCTGAATGAGCAAAACAGAGATTCCAGAAGGAAATGTGCTCTGATACAACTGATTTTTTTAACTTAATTTAATTTAAACCCAATTAATAAACGTATAGTGTATTATACTTTCAGAGGAAGAATTCAGGGATTCACCAGTTGGAGATAACAGCAGTGCCCGTGACATCACGTGCCCTCCTTCATGCCGGTCCCCTGTTATCCCCCCCCTTCCAGAGACCCTCAGTTCCGTTCCTATCATTAAGAGACTGTATTTCCTGCATCTGTTTTCATCTTATTTGTTTTTCTTTCCCTTCACAGTAGTTCATCTGCTTTGCTTCTATAATTCCATCTATGAATGACACCACACGGTCATTCTCTTTCCCGACTGACTTACTTCACTTAACATGATCCCTTTAGTTCTATCCACATCATTGCAAATGGAAAGATTTCCTTCTCTTTGATAGCTGAGTACCATTTCTCTCTCTATGACCATCATCTATCTCCCATCCTCTTTATCCATCATCTGCCTCAGGGCACCGAGGTCCTCCCACAGTGTGGCTACTGTGGACCCGGCTGCTGTGGACATTGGGGTGCAGGTGTCCCAAGTCTCACTGCATCTGTATCCTCGGAATGAGCTCCAGGCCGTTCACCTGCTGGTCGCAGGTCAGCTCTATTTGTAAATTCCTGAGAGGCCTGCACACTGTTTCCAGGGCGGCTGCACCAACCTGCGGTCCCGCCCACAGTGGAAGAGGGGTGAGTGAGATTTGCAGGAAGTGGTAAAAGTCTGGTCCACATTTCATTTCGCATCCTCTGGACTCCAATACCTTGTCCTTAAGTATTTCTGGGGAACCCGGGTGTTGGGCTCCTATTCAGTGAGATGTTTCTGAAGCTAACAGCCCCAGCTGGAGCCTGAAAGGAGGCAGGTGGGGCCCATGGAGCACCCGCTGCCTCCTGCACAGCCTCCTGCAGCGCCTGAGCGTCCCACAGGGAGCGCCCAAGACCAGGACCTTCCCAAGGGGCACGCATGCGCAGTAGGCCTCCTCTGCCTGCACTAACAGGAGCCAGCCTGTGCTGGGGAGGCCTGAGGATGACGTGGGGACGTGTCTATGCTGATGAGCTGCAGCCTCCTCAGGACCCGTGGGGAGTCTTCAGGGCGAAATTGGGCCGCGTTCATGCTGACCGGAGCCCCGGTCTCCTCAGGACGCGCAGTGAGGCTTTTGGAAAATGTGGGCCCGCATCCACCCTGACATGAGCCCCTGGGCCGCCTCAGGACCTGCGGGGAGGCTTCAGGAAGATGTGGGCCCTCATCCACGCTGACCGGAGCCCTGAGCCACCTCAGGACCTGCGTCGAGGCTTCAGGAAATTGTGCGCCCGCATCCACGCTGACAGGAGCCCATGAGCAGCCTCAGGACCTTCAGGGAGGTTTCAGGAAGATATGGGCCCCCATCCACGCTGACAGGAGCCCCTGAGCCATCTCAGGACCTGAGAGGAGGCTTCAGGAAGATGTGGCGCTGCGTCCACTCTGGCAGGAGCTCCCGGGCCCCTCAGGACATAAGTTGAGGCTTCTGGAAGCTGGGGGCCGCATTCATGGTTACAGGAGCCCCGGCCTCCTCAGAACCCTCGGTGATGCTTCGGGAGGACTTGGGGCCACATGGACACAACAGGACGCTGACTTCCTCATGACCCCCAGTGTAGACTTTCGGAAATATGGGGATGCGTCCATGCGGACAGAAGACCCCAGCCTTGTCAGAGCCTGTGATGAGGCCTAAGAAAGATGTGGATGCCGAATCCACACTGACAGGATTCTCTGGCCTCCTCAGGATGCACTGTGAATGATTGGGATGATTTGCGACCACGTCCATGCTGACAGGAGCCCCCAGCCTCCTCAGGTCTTATGGTGAGGCTGAGGAAAATGTGGGGCCATGTCAAGACTGAGAGGACCCCCGTCCTCCTCAGGACCTGCACTTTGGCTTCGGGACACATGGGGCTGCGTCTAGGCTGACAGGAACCCACAGCCTCCTCAAGACCTGCGGTGAGTTTTCAGGGGACGTGGGGCCATGTCCAGGCTGACAGGAGCCACCAGCCTCCTGAGAACCTGCTGTGAGGCTTCCAGAGGATGTGAGGCATACTCCACGGTGACAGGAGACCCGGTGTCCTCAGGACCCGCTGACTATGACTCTGGAACACGTGGGGCCACGTCCGCACTCACAGGAGCCCACATTCCTCAGGAATCCCTGGAGGACTCTGGAGGCACCTTTGCGGGCCACGTCCATGTCAGAAGGGACTCCTCAGAAACATAGAGTAAGTGAATGGGTAGAATGAATGGTAGGGTCAGGGGAGGGGAGGCAGTTGGTGGTTAGGCTTAGGTTAGATGTTAGGGGTTAGTGATTATGCTTATGGTTACGGATTAGAGGTTAGTGTGAGGGATAAGTGTAAGGGTCAGTGGTTAGGAGTTAGGATGGGGGTTTGGGTTAGGGACAAGAGTTAGAGTTAGGGTTAGGGTTATACTTTAGGATTTATGACAGGAGGTTAGGAGTTGGGGTTTGGATTATGGTTAGAGTTAGGGTTGGGCTAGGTTTGCAGTTAGGGTTAGGGGTTAGGATGTGGGTTAGGGTTAGGGTAAGGGGTTAGAGTTAAAGTTAGGGCTAGGTTTAGGGTTAGGGCGAGGGTTAGTTTAGTGTTTGGTTAGGGTTTAGGGTTAGGGTCAGGTCAGGGTCAGGTTACGGTTTTGGAAAAGGGTAAGAGAGAGTTAGGCAGTGGGTTAGGGATTAGTTTTAGGGTACGGGTTAGGGTACAGTTTGGGATATGAGATAGGATTAGTATTAGAGGGTTAGGGTTAGGGTAGAGGTTAGGGTTAGGAATAGGATTGAAGTACATTAAGTTAAGGTTATTGTTAGAGGTTAGCGTTAGGGTTAGATTTAAGGTAAGGGTCAGGGTTAAGGGTTTAGAATAGGTTTAAGAGTTAGGGTGAGGGTTGGCAGGAAGGTTCAGTGAATGTGTTTGGGTCTTGGGGTTTGTGTTTGGTTTTTGATTAGTGATAGTTCTTGTTTTAGGGTTAGGTTAACATTAGGCTTAAGTGTAGGGTTAGTTATGTCTTTGTATGGTTAGAGTTTGTTTCTTGTCATGTGCCTGCACTGGGACTCCTAGCATCTTGGGCAGTTTAGTTTTATGCACTCTATTTAGGTTTTGGGTTCAAAGATAGCCTGACTCCACCAAGTCAGTGGCCTCCCGAGAGAATCAGTATCCAGGCTTCTGCTGGGGTCAGAATAGGTATGGCAGGCTTCTCCTGAGCTGAGCTAAGGAGGGGATTTGTGGCTCTAAAGACTCTCTGTTTGGATTATCAGTTGCATTTCTGATTTTATCTCTTCTGCGCACATGCTTCCTGTATACTACCAATTATTATTTTAAAGTTTTACTTGAATTCCTCTTTGTAAACTCAGTATGATATAGTTTCAGATTTACCACATAGTGATTCAACCCTTGAATACAACACCTGGTACTGGTCAGAGTTGACCTCCATTGTCCCCATCCCCTGATTCTCCATCCCCCCCACTTTCCTCTGGTATTTATTAGTTTATTCTCTGTGGTTAAGAGTGTGTTTCTTAGTTTGCATCTCTCATCCCCGCCTTCGCCCCTTTGCCAGTTTTTTTGGTTTATTAAAATTCACATGTGAAATGTATTTGGTATCTTTCTCTGACTGACTGAGTTCATTTAGCATAAGTCCATTCCACTTCTCCCACATCATTGTAAATGGCTTCATTTCATCCCTTCTGATGACCAAGTGATGTCGCAGTGTGTATATTTACCACATTGTCTCTGCCCATTCATCTGTCTATGGACATCTGGGCTGTATACACAGTTTCGCTGTTGTTGATAATGCTGCTACCAACACTGGGCTGCGTGTTCCCCTTCGAATCTACTAAATTACTTTTGTATCCTCGGGGTAAATACCTAACTGTGCAATTTTGGAATCGTAGGGTAGCTCTATTTTTAACTTTTAATTTTTTTTTATGATAGTCACAGAGAGAGAGGCAGAGACACAGGCAGAGGGAGAAGCAGGCTACATGCACCGGGAGCCCGACGTGGGATTCGATCCCGGGTCTCCAGGATCATGCCCTGGGCCAAAGGCAGGCGCCAAACCACTGCGCCACCCAGGGATCCCCTATTTTTAACTTCTCGAGGACCCTCCAGACTGTTTTGCACAGTGGCTGCACCTTTATTTATGTATTCATGAGAGACACAGAGGCAGAGGTATAGGCAGAGGGAAAATGAGGCTCCATGCGGGGAGCCTGATGTGGGACGTTATCCCCCATGACCCCGGGATCATGACCTGAGCCAAAGCAGATGCTCCACCCCTGAGGAACCCAGGTGCCTTGCTGATTCAATTTCTTTGCTCGTTATGGGTCTGTTCATATTTTCTATTTCTTCCTATTTCAGTTTTGCTCGTTTGCACATTTCTAGGGATTTGTCCATTTCTTCCAGGTCTCCCAGTTTGTTAGCGTATAATCTTTCATAGTATTCCCTTATAATTGTCTAATTTTTCTGGTGTTGATTGTGATCTCTCTTCTCTCATTTGTGATTTTATTTATTTAGGTTTTCTCTTTTCTCGTTGATAAGCCGGGCTAAGGCTTGATCCATTTTATTAATTATTATGAAGAACCAGCTCTTAGTTTTGTTATTCCATTCTACTGTTTTGTTTTTTCTGCATTCTTTATTTCTGCTCTCATCTTTATTTTTCCCTTCTTCTTAGGCTTTAGGCTTTGTTTGCTATCCTTTTCCAGCTCCTTTAGGTGTAGGGTTTGGTTGTGTATTGGAGACTTCTTGTTTCCTGACGTAGGCCTGTATTGCTATGTACTTCCCTTTTAGGATTGCCTTTCTACATCCCAGAGGTTTGGAGAAACATGTTTTCATTTTCATTTGTTTTAAATTTCCTCTTTAATTTCCTGATTGCTCCATTCATTCTCTAGTAGGATGTTCATAATCTCCACGTATTTTTGGTCTGTCCAATTTTTTTTCTTATTGTCGACTTTGAGTTTCATAGCGTCATGGTCTGAAAATGTACAGGGTGTGATATCAACCTTCTTCTACCTGTTCTACCTGTTGAGGGCTGATTTGTGGCCCATGATATGATCTGTTCTGGAGAATGTCCCATGTGCACTTGAAAGGAATGTGTATTCTGCTTTAGGTTGAAATGTTCAGACTATATCTGTTGAGTCCCTGTGGTCCAGTGTGTCAAAGCTATTGTTCCCCTGTTGATTTTCTGCATAGACGATCGGTCCATTGCCATAAGTGGGTGGGTGTTAAAATCTCCTGTCATTGTATTATTATCAGTGAGTTCCTGTAAATTTGTTGTTAAATGGTTTCTATATTTAGGTACTCCCATGTTGGCAGCATAAATATTTAGTTATTTGAACTTTTTTAAATAAATTCATTTTTATTGGTGTTCAATTTACCAACAAACAGAATAACACCCAGTGCTCATCCCGGCAAGTGCCCCCCTCAGTGCCTGTCACCCATTCACTCGCACCCCCTGCCCTCCTCCCCTTCCAGCTCCCTAGTTCCTTTTCAGAGTTAGGAGTCTTTATATTCTGTCTCCCTTTCTGATATTTCCCACACATTTATTCTCTATTCCCTTATATTCCCTTTCACTTATTTATATTAACCAATTGAATGAGAACATACATTTGTCCTTCTCTGATTGACATACTTCACTCAGCATAATACCCTCCAGTTCCATCTACGTTGAAGCAAATGATGGGAATTTGTCGTTTCTAATGGCTGAGTAATATTCCATTGTATACATAAACCACATCTTCTTTATCCATTCATCTTTGAATGGACACCATGGCTCCATCCACAGTTTCCCTATTGTGGACATTCCTGCTAAAAACATCGGGGTGCAGGTATCCCGGCGTTTCATTGCATCTGAATATTTGGGGTAAATCCCCAACAGTGCAATTGCTGGGTTGTAGGGCAGATCTATTTTTAACTCTTTGAGGAACCTCCACACAGTTTTCCAGAGTGGCTGCACCAGTTCACATTCCCACCAACAGTGTAAGAGGGTTCCATTTTCTCCACATCCTCTCCAACATTTGTGGTTTCCTGCCTTGTTAATTTTCCCCATCCTCACCGGTGTGAGGTGGTATCTCATTGTAGTTTTGATTTGTATATCCCTGAGGCACGTGATGCAGAGTATTTTATCATGTGCATGTTGGCCATATCTATGTCTTTGTGAGATTTCTGTTCATGTGTTTTGCCCATTTCATGATTGGATTGTTTGTTTCTTTGGTGTTGAGTTTAAGAAGTTCTTTATAGATCTTGGAAACTAGCCCTTTATCTGATTCGTCTTTTGCAAATATCTTCTCCCATTCTGTAGGTTGTCTTTTAGTTTTGTTGACTGTATTCTTTGCTGTGCAAAAGCTTCTTATCTTGATGAAGCCACAATAGTTCAGTTTTGCTTTTGTTTCTTTTGCCTTCGTGGATGAATCTTGCAAGAATTTACTGTGGCCGAGTTCAAAAAGCGTGTTGCCTGTGTACTCCTCTAGGATTTTGATGGACTCCTTGTCTCACATTGAGATCTTTCATCCATTTTGAGTTTATCTTTGTGTATGGTGAAAGAGACTGGTGTAGTTTTATTCTTCTGCATGTGGATGTCCAATTTTCCCACCACCATCTATTGAAGAGACTGTCTTTCTTCCAGTGGAGAGTCTTTCCCCCTTTATCAAATATTAGTTGACCATAAAGTTCTGGGTCTCTATACTGTTCCATTGATCGATGTGTCTGTTTTTGTGCCAGTACCACACTGTCTTGATGACCACAGCTTTGTAGTACAACCTGAAATCTGGCATTGTGATGCCCCCAGATATGGTTGTCTTTTTTAAAATTCCCCTGGCTTTTCGGGATCTTTCCTGATTTCATACAAATCTACAAAAATAATTTGTTCTAAATCTCTGAAGAAACTCCATGGTATTTTGATAGGGATTGCATTAAACGTGTACATTGTCCTTCGTAACATTGACATTTTCATAATATTAATTCTACCAATCCATGAGCATGGAATATTTTTCCATCTCTTTGTGTCTTCCTTAATATCTTTCAGAAGTGTTCTATAATGTTTAGGGTATAGATGCTTCACCTCTTTGGTTAGGTTTATTCCTAGGTATCTTATGCTTTTGGGTGCAATCATAAATGGGATTGACTCCTCGATTTCTCTTTCTTAAGTCTCATTGTTAGTGTATAGAAATGCCATTGATTTCTGGGCATTGATTTTGCATCCTGCAATGGTACCAAATTGCTGTATGAGTTTTAGCAATCTTGGGGTGGAGGCTTTTGGTTTTTCTAGGTAGAGTATCATGTCATCGGCGAAGAGGGAGAGTTTGACTGCTTCCTTGCCAATTTGAATGCCTTCAATGTCTTTTTGTTGTCTGATTGCTGAGGCGAGGACTTCCAGTACTATGTTGAATAGCACTGGTGAGAGTGGACATCCCTGTCTTGTTCCTTATCTTAGGTGAAAGGCTCTCAGTGCTTCCCCATTGAGAATGATATTTGCTGTGGGCTTTTCATTGATGGCTTTTAAGATGATGAGGAATGTTTCCTCTATCCCTACACTCTGAAGTGTTTTGATCAGGAATGGATGCCCTATTGTGTCAAATGCTTTCTCTGCATCTAATGAGAAGATCATATGGTTCTTGGTTTTTCTCTTGCGGATATGATGAATCACATTGATTGTTTTACAAGTGTTGAACCAGCCTTGTGTCCCGAGGATAAATCCTACTTGGTCATGCTGAATAATTTTCTTAATGTATTGTTGGATTCTATTGGCTAGTATCTTGTTGAGAATTTTTGCATCCCTGTTCATCAGGGATATTGGTCTGTAATCCTCCTTTTTGGTGGGGTCTTTGTCTGGTTTTGGGGTTAAGGTAATGCCGGCCTCATAGAATGAATTTGGAAGTACTCCATCTCTTACTATCTTTCCAAACAGCTTTAGTAGGATAGGTATGGTTTCTTTCTTAAACGTTTGATAGAATTCCTCTGGGAAGCCATCTGGCTTTTGACTTTTGTTTCTTGGGAGGTTTTGGATGACTACTTCAATTACCTCCCTTGTTATTGGCCTGTTTAGGTTTTCTATTTCTTCCCGTTCCAGTTTTGGTAGGTTCTGGCTTTCCAGGAATGCGTCCAATTCTTCTAGATTGCCTAACTTATTGGCATATGGCTGTTCATAATATGTTTTAAAATCGTTTGTATTTCCTTGGTATTGGTAGTGATCTCTCCTTTCTCATTCATGATTTTATTAATTTGAGACTTTATTTTCTCTTTTCTTAATAGGCTGGCTAATGGTTTATGTATCTTATTAATTATTTCAAAGAACAAACTCCTGGTTTTGTTTATCTGTTCCACATTTCTTCTGGTATCGATTTCCTT
Source organism: Canis lupus familiaris (assembly GCF_011100685.1). Classification (NCBI taxonomy): domain Eukaryota; kingdom Metazoa; phylum Chordata; class Mammalia; order Carnivora; family Canidae; genus Canis; species Canis lupus. Next base: position 214,525 of record NW_023330400.1, read on the forward strand.
GAGGTCTGCTCGAATTTTAATTAATTCTCTTCTGTTGGGTGTAGGATCTATCTGCTGCTTTTTCTCTCGCTCCTTTATGAGCAATGTTAGCTTTTCTATTTGAGTTCATTCAGGTTTTTGAATGGATGCTTGTACTGTGATGTACTTCCCCCTTAGAATGCTTTTGCTGCATTCCTAAGATTTTGTACGGTAGTATCTTCATTCGTATTAGTTTCCATGAATATTTTTCTTAATAAATTAACTTTTACTTGTGGTCAATTTACCAACATACATAATAACACCCAATGCTGGGGATCCGTGGGTGGCGCAGCGGTTTGGCGCCTGCCTTTGGCCCAGGGCGCGATCCTGGAGACCCGGGATCGAATCCCACATCGGGCTTCCGGTGCATGGAGCCTGCTTCTTCCTCTGCCTGTGTCTCTGCCTCTCTCTCTCTCTCTCTCAGTGACTATCATTAAAAAAAAATTAAAAAAAAATAAATAACACCCAATGCTCATCCCGTCAAGTGCCCCCCTCAGTGCCCGTCAAACATTCACCCCAATCCCCCTTCCTCCTCCCCTTCTACCACCCCTAGTTCATTTCCCAGAGTTAGGAGACTTTATGTTCTGTCTCTATTTCTGATATTTCCCACACAATTCTTCTCCATTCCCTTATATTCCTTTCACTATTATTTATATTCCCCAATGAATGAGAACATACACTGTGTGTCCTTCTCCGATTGAGTTCACTCAGCATAATACCCTCCAGTTCCATCCACGTTGAAAAAAATGGTGGGTATTTGTCGTTCCTATAGGCTGAGTAATATTCCATTGTATACATAAACCACTTATTCCTTATCCATTCATCTTTCAATGGACTCCAAGCCTCCTTCCACATTTTGGCTATTGCGGACATTGGTGCTATAAACATCGGGGTGCAGGTGTCCCAGCGTTTCATTGCATCTGAATCTTTGAGGAAAATCCCCAACAGTGCAATTGCTGGGTCTTAGGGCAGATCTATTTTTAACTCTTTTTTTAAATTTTTATTTATGATAGTCACACAGATAGAGAGAGAGAGGCAGAGACACAGGCAGAGGGAAAAGCAGGCTCCATGCACCGGGAGCCCTATGTGGGATTCGATCCCGGGTCTCCAGGATTGCGCCCTGGGCCAAAGGCAAGCGCCAAACTGCTGCGCCACCCAGAGATCCCTATTTTTAACTCTTTGAGGAACCTCCTCACAGTTTTCCAGAGTGGCTGCACCAGTTCACATTCCCACCAACAGTTTAAGAGGGTTCCCTTTCCTCCGCATCCTCTCCAACATTTGTGGTTTCCTGCCTTGTTAATTTTCCCCATTCTCACTGGTGTGAGGTGGTTTTCTTTGTGGTTTTGATTTGTATTTCCCTGATGGCAAGTCATGCAGAGCATTTTTTCATGTGCATGTTGGCCATGTCAATGTCTTCCTCTGTGAGATTTCTCTTCATGTCTTTTGCCCATTTCATGATTGGATTGTTTGTTTCTTTGGTGTTGAGTTTAAGAAGTTCTTTATAGATCTCGGAAACTAGCCCTTTATCTGATTCGTCTTTTTCAAATATCTTCTCCCATTCTGTAGGTTGTCTTTCAGTTTTGTTGACTGTATCCTTTGCTGTTCAAAAGCTTCTTATCTTGATGAAGTGACAATAGTTCATTTTTGCTCTTGTTTCTTTTGCCTTCGTGGATGAATCTTGCAAGAAGTTACTGTGGCTGAGTTCAAAATGGGTGTTACCTGTGTACTCCTCTAGGATTTTGATGGACTCTTGTCTCACATTTAGATCTTTCATCCATTTGAGTTTATCTTGTGTATGGTGAAAGAGAGTGGTCTAGTTTCATTCTTTCTCCATGTGGATGACCATTCTTCCCCAGCACCATCTATTGAAGAGACTGTCTTTTCTTCCAATGGATAGTCTTTCATCATTTATCGAATATTAGTTGACCCATAATTCAGGGTCCACTTCGGGTCTCTATCTGTTCCATTGATCTATGTGTCTGCTTTTGTGGCAGTACACACTGTCTTCATGACCACAGCTTTGTAGTAGAACCTGAAATCTGGCATTGTGATGCCCCCAGATATTGTTGTGTCTTTTTTTAAAATTCCCCTGGCTATTCGGGGTCTTTTCTGATTCAACACCAAATCTCTAAAATAATTGTTCTAACTCTCTGAATAAAGTCCATGTATTTCGATAGGGTTTGCATTAAACATGTACATTGCCTGGGTATAATTGACATTTTCACAATGCTTAATTCTGCCAATCCATGAGCATGGAATATTTTTCCATCTCTTTGTGTCTTCCTCGATTTCTTTCAGAAGTGTTCTATTGTTTTAGGGTATAGATCACTTACTCCTTGTGTTTAGGTTATTCCTAGGTTATCTTATGATTGG